>NW_027138892.1:750000-900903 GCF_035084215.1 Heptranchias perlo | reverse complement strand
TGGACAGCACTGGGGCATCGGTCCGACGGACCCTGACAGTCACTGGGCACGGTCCGACGGACCCTGACAGTCACTGGGGCACGGTCCGACGGACCCTGACAGTCACTGGGCACGGTCCGACGGACCCTGACAGTCACTGGGGCACGGTCCGACTTGTGGACCCTGACAGTCACCTGGGGGCCGACGGTCCGACGCTGACCCCTGACAGTCACTGGGGCACGGTCCGACGGACCCTGACAGTCACTGGGGCACGGTCCGACGGACCCTGACAGTCACTGGGGCACGGTCCGACGGACCCTGACAGTCACTGGGGCACGGTCCGACGGACCCTGACAGTCACTGGGGCACGGTCCGACGGACCCTGACAGTCACTGGGGCACGGTCCGACGGACCCTGACAGTCACTGGGGCACGGTCCGACGGACCCTGACAGTCACTGGGGCACGGTCCGACGGACCCTGACAGTCACTGGGGCACGGTCCGACGGACCCTGACAGTCACTGGGGCACGGTCCGACGGACCCTGACAGTCACTGGGGCACGGTCCGACGGACCCTGACAGTCACTGGGGCACGGTCCGACGGACCCTGACAGTCACTGGGGCACGGTCCGACGGACCCTGACAGTCACTGGGGCACGGTCCGACGGACCCTGACAGTCACTGGGGCACGGTCCGACGGACCCTGACAGTCACTGGGGCACGGTCCGACGGACCCTGACAGTCACTGGGGCACGGTCCGACGGACCCTGACAGTCACTGGGGCACGGTCCGACGGACCCTGACAGTCACTGGGGCAACGGTCCGACGGACCCTGACAGTCACTGGGGCACGGTCCGACGGACCCTGACAGTCACTGGGGCACGGTCCGACGGACCCTGACAGTCACTGGGGCACGGTCCGACGGACCCTGACAGTCACTGGGGCACGGTCCGACGGACCCTGACAGTCACTGGGGCACGGTCCGACGGACCCTGACAGTCACTGGGGCACGGTCCGACGGACCCTGACAGTCACTGGGGCACGGTCCGACGGACCCTGACAGTCACTGGGGCACGGTCCGACGGACCCTGACAGTCACTGGGGCACGGTCCGACGGACCCTGACAGTCACTGGGGCACGGTCCGACGGACCCTGACAGTCACTGGGGCACGGTCCGACGGACCCTGACAGTCACTGGGGCACGGTCGACGGACCTGACAGTCACTGGGGCACGGTCCGACGGACCCTGACAGTCACTGGGGCACGGTCCGACGGACCCTGACAGTCACTGGGGCACGGTCCGACGGACCCTGACAGTCACTGGGGCACGGTCCGACGGACCCTGACAGTCACTGGGGCACGGTCCGACGGACCCTGACAGTCACTGGGGCACGGTCCGACGGACCCTGACAGTCACTGGGGCACGGTCCGACGGACCCTGACAGTCACTGGGGCACGGTCCGACGGACCCTGACAGTCACTGGGGCACGGTCCGACGGACCCTGACAGTCACTGGGGCACGGTCCGACGGACCCTGACAGTCACTGGGGCACGGTCCGACGGACCCTGACAGTCACTGGGGCACGGTCCGACGGACCCTGACAGTCACTGGGGCACGGTCCGACGGACCCTGACAGTCACTGGGGCACGGTCCGACGGACCCTGACAGTCACTGGGGCACGGTCCGACGGACCCTGACAGTCACTGGGGCACGGTCCGACGGACCCTGACAGTCACTGGGGCACGGTCCGACGGACCCTGACAGTCACTGGGGCACGGTCCGACGGACCCTGACAGTCACTGGGGCACGGTCCGACGGACCCTGACAGTCACTGGGGCACGGTCCGACGGACCCTGACAGTCACTGGGGCACGGTCCGACGGACCCTGACAGTCACTGGGGCACGGTCCGACGGACCCTGACAGTCACTGGGGCACGGTCCGACGGACCCTGACAGTCACTGGGGCACGGTCCGACGGACCCTGACAGTCACTGGGGCACGGTCCGACGGACCCTGACAGTCACTGGGGCACGGTCCGACGGACCCTGACAGTCACTGGGGCACGGTCCGACGGACCCTGACAGTCACTGGGGCACGGTCCGACGGACCCTGACAGTCACTGGGGCACGGTCCGACGGACCCTGACAGTCACTGGGGCACGGTCCGACGGACCCTGACAGTCACTGGGGCACGGTCCGACGGACCCTGACAGTCACTGGGGCACGGTCCGACGGACCCTGACAGTCACTGGGGCACGGTCCGACGGACCCTGACAGTCACTGGGGCACGGTCCGACGGACCCTGACAGTCACTGGGGCACGGTCCGACGGACCCTGACAGTCACTGGGGCACGGTCCGACGGACCCTGACAGTCACTGGGGCACGGTCCGACGGACCCTGACAGTCACTGGGGCACGGTCCGACGGACCCTGACAGTCACTGGGGCACGGTCCGACGGACCCTGACAGTCACTGGGGCACGGTCCGACGGACCCTGACAGTCACTGGGGCACGGTCCGACGGACCCTGACAGTCACTGGGGCACGGTCCGACGGACCCTGACAGTCACTGGGGCACGGTCCGACGGACCCTGACAGTCACTGGGGCACGGTCCGACGGACCCTGACAGTCACTGGGGCACGGTCCGACGGACCCTGACAGTCACTGGGGCACGGTCCGACGGACCCTGACAGTCACTGGGGCACGGTCCGACGGACCCTGACAGTCACTGGGGCACGGTCCGACGGACCCTGACAGTCACTGGGGCACGGTCCGACGGACCCTGACAGTCACTGGGGCACGGTCCGACGGACCCTGACAGTCACTGGGGCACGGTCCGACGGACCCTGACAGTCACTGGGGCACGGTCCGACGGACCCTGACAGTCACTGGGGCACGGTCCGACGGACCCTGACAGTCACTGGGGCACGGTCCGACGGACCCTGACAGTCACTGGGGCACGGTCCGACGGACCCTGACAGTCACTGGGGCACGGTCCGACGGACCCTGACAGTCACTGGGGCACGGTCCGACGGACCCTGACAGTCACTGGGGCACGGTCCGACGGACCCTGACAGTCACTGGGGCACGGTCCGACGGACCCTGACAGTCACTGGGGCACGGTCCGACGGACCCTGACAGTCACTGGGGCACGGTCCGACGGACCCTGACAGTCACTGGGGCACGGTCCGACGGACCCTGACAGTCACTGGGGCACGGTCCGACGGACCCTGACAGTCACTGGGGCACGGTCCGACGGACCCTGACAGTCACTGGGGCACGGTCCGACGGACCCTGACAGTCACTGGGGCACGGTCCGACGGACCCTGACAGTCACTGGGGCACGGTCCGACGGACCCTGACAGTCACTGGGGCACGGTCCGACGGACCCTGACAGTCACTGGGGCACGGTCCGACGGACCCTGACAGTCACTGGGGCACGGTCCGACGGACCCTGACAGTCACTGGGGCACGGTCCGACGGACCCTGACAGTCACTGGGGCACGGTCCGACGGACCCTGACAGTCACTGGGGCACGGTCCGACGGACCCTGACAGTCACTGGGGCACGGTCCGACGGACCCTGACAGTCACTGGGGCACGGTCCGACGGACCCTGACAGTCACTGGGGCACGGTCCGACGGACCCTGACAGTCACTGGGGCACGGTCCGACGGACCCTGACAGTCACTGGGGCACGGTCCGACGGACCCTGACAGTCACTGGGGCACGGTCCGACGGACCCTGACAGTCACTGGGGCACGGTCCGACGGACCCTGACAGTCACTGGGGCACGGTCCGACGGACCCTGACAGTCACTGGGGCACGGTCCGACGGACCCTGACAGTCACTGGGGCACGGTCCGACGGACCCTGACAGTCACTGGGGCACGGTCCGACGGACCCTGACAGTCACTGGGGCACGGTCCGACGGACCCTGACAGTCACTGGGGCACGGTCCGACGGACCCTGACAGTCACTGGGGCACGGTCCGACGGACCCTGACAGTCACTGGGGCACGGTCCGACGGACCCTGACAGTCACTGGGGCACGGTCCGACGGACCCTGACAGTCACTGGGGCACGGTCCGACGGACCCTGACAGTCACTGGGGCACGGTCCGACGGACCCTGACAGTCACTGGGGCACGGTCCGACGGACCCTGACAGTCACTGGGGCACGGTCCGACGGACCCTGACAGTCACTGGGGCACGGTCCGACGGACCCTGACAGTCACTGGGGCACGGTCCGACGGACCCTGACAGTCACTGGGGCACGGTCCGACGGACCCTGACAGTCACTGGGGCACGGTCCGACGGACCCTGACAGTCACTGGGGCACGGTCCGACGGACCCTGACAGTCACTGGGGCACGGTCCGACGGACCCTGACAGTCACTGGGGCACGGTCCGACGGACCCTGACAGTCACTGGGGCACGGTCCGACGGACCCTGACAGTCACTGGGGCACGGTCCGACGGACCCTGACAGTCACTGGGGCACGGTCCGACGGACCCTGACAGTCACTGGGGCACGGTCCGACGGACCCTGACAGTCACTGGGGCACGGTCCGACGGACCCTGACAGTCACTGGGGCACGGTCCGACGGACCCTGACAGTCACTGGGGCACGGTCCGACGGACCCTGACAGTCACTGGGGCACGGTCCGACGGACCCTGACAGTCACTGGGGCACGGTCCGACGGACCCTGACAGTCACTGGGGCACGGTCCGACGGACCCTGACAGTCACTGGGGCACGGTCCGACGGACCCTGACAGTCACTGGGGCACGGTCCGACGGACCCTGACAGTCACTGGGGCACGGTCCGACGGACCCTGACAGTCACTGGGGCACGGTCCGACGGACCCTGACAGTCACTGGGGCACGGTCCGACGGACCCTGACAGTCACTGGGGCACGGTCCGACGGACCCTGACAGTCACTGGGGCACGGTCCGACGGACCCTGACAGTCACTGGGGCACGGTCCGACGGACCCTGACAGTCACTGGGGCACGGTCCGACGGACCCTGACAGTCACTGGGGCACGGTCCGACGGACCCTGACAGTCACTGGGGCACGGTCCGACGGACCCTGACAGTCACTGGGGCACGGTCCGACGGACCCTGACAGTCACTGGGGCACGGTCCGACGGACCCTGACAGTCACTGGGGCACGGTCCGACGGACCCTGACAGTCACTGGGGCACGGTCCGACGGACCCTGACAGTCACTGGGGCACGGTCCGACGGACCCTGACAGTCACTGGGGCACGGTCCGACGGACCCTGACAGTCACTGGGGCACGGTCCGACGGACCCTGACAGTCACTGGGGCACGGTCCGACGGACCCTGACAGTCACTGGGGCACGGTCCGACGGACCCTGACAGTCACTGGGGCACGGTCCGACGGACCCTGACAGTCACTGGGGCACGGTCCGACGGACCCTGACAGTCACTGGGGCACGGTCCGACGGACCCTGACAGTCACTGGGGCACGGTCCGACGGACCCTGACAGTCACTGGGGCACGGTCCGACGGACCCTGACAGTCACTGGGGCACGGTCCGACGGACCCTGACAGTCACTGGGGCACGGTCCGACGGACCCTGACAGTCACTGGGGCACGGTCCGACGGACCCTGACAGTCACTGGGGCACGGTCCGACGGACCCTGACAGTCACTGGGGCACGGTCCGACGGACCCTGACAGTCACTGGGGCACGGTCCGACGGACCCTGACAGTCACTGGGGCACGGTCCGACGGACCCTGACAGTCACTGGGGCACGGTCCGACGGACCCTGACAGTCACTGGGGCACGGTCCGACGGACCCTGACAGTCACTGGGGCACGGTCCGACGGACCCTGACAGTCACTGGGGCACGGTCCGACGGACCCTGACAGTCACTGGGGCACGGTCCGACGGACCCTGACAGTCACTGGGGCACGGTCCGACGGACCCTGACAGTCACTGGGGCACGGTCCGACGGACCCTGACAGTCACTGGGGCACGGTCCGACGGACCCTGACAGTCACTGGGGCACGGTCCGACGGACCCTGACAGTCACTGGGGCACGGTCCGACGGACCCTGACAGTCACTGGGGCACGGTCCGACGGACCCTGACAGTCACTGGGGCACGGTCCGACGGACCCTGACAGTCACTGGGGCACGGTCCGACGGACCCTGACAGTCACTGGGGCACGGTCCGACGGACCCTGACAGTCACTGGGGCACGGTCCGACGGACCCTGACAGTCACTGGGGCACGGTCCGACGGACCCTGACAGTCACTGGGGCACGGTCCGACGGACCCTGACAGTCACTGGGGCACGGTCCGACGGACCCTGACAGTCACTGGGGCACGGTCCGACGGACCCTGACAGTCACTGGGGCACGGTCCGACGGACCCTGACAGTCACTGGGGCACGGTCCGACGGACCCTGACAGTCACTGGGGCACGGTCCGACGGACCCTGACAGTCACTGGGGCACGGTCCGACGGACCCTGACAGTCACTGGGGCACGGTCCGACGGACCCTGACAGTCACTGGGGCACGGTCCGACGGACCCTGACAGTCACTGGGGCACGGTCCGACGGACCCTGACAGTCACTGGGGCACGGTCCGACGGACCCTGACAGTCACTGGGGCACGGTCCGACGGACCCTGACAGTCACTGGGGCACGGTCCGACGGACCCTGACAGTCACTGGGGCACGGTCCGACGGACCCTGACAGTCACTGGGGCACGGTCCGACGGACCCTGACAGTCACTGGGGCACGGTCCGACGGACCCTGACAGTCACTGGGGCACGGTCCGACGGACCCTGACAGTCACTGGGGCACGGTCCGACGGACCCTGACAGTCACTGGGGCACGGTCCGACGGACCCTGACAGTCACTGGGGCACGGTCCGACGGACCCTGACAGTCACTGGGGCACGGTCCGACGGACCCTGACAGTCACTGGCGCACGGTCCGACGGACCCTGACAGTCACTGGGCACGGTCCGACGGACCCTGACAGTCACTGGGGCACGGTCCGACGGACCCTGACAGTCACTGGGGCACGGTCCGACGGACCCTGACAGTCACTGGGGCACGGTCCGACGGACCCTGACAGTCACTGGGGCACGGTCCGACGGACCCTGACAGTCACTGGGGCACGGTCCGACGGACCCTGACAGTCACTGGGGCACGGTCCGACGGACCCTGACAGTCACTGGGGCACGGTCCGACGGACCCTGACAGTCACTGGGGCACGGTCCGACGGACCCTGACAGTCACTGGGGCACGGTCCGACGGACCCTGACAGTCACTGGGGCACGGTCCGACGGACCCTGACAGTCACTGGGGCACGGTCCGACGGACCCTGACAGTCACTGGGGCACGGTCCGACGGACCCTGACAGTCACTGGGGCACGGTCCGACGGACCCTGACAGTCACTGGGGCACGGTCCGACGGACCCTGACAGTCACTGGGGCACGGTCCGACGGACCCTGACAGTCACTGGGGCACGGTCCGACGGACCCTGACAGTCACTGGGGCACGGTCCGACGGACCCTGACAGTCACTGGGGCACGGTCCGACGGACCCTGACAGTCACTGGGGCACGGTCCGACGGACCCTGACAGTCACTGGGGCACGGTCCGACGGACCCTGACAGTCACTGGGGCACGGTCCGACGGACCCTGACAGTCACTGGGGCACGGTCCGACGGACCCTGACAGTCACTGGGGCACGGTCCGACGGACCCTGACAGTCACTGGGGCACGGTCCGACGGACCCTGACAGTCACTGGGGCACGGTCCGACGGACCCTGACAGTCACTGGGGCACGGTCCGACGGACCCTGACAGTCACTGGGGCACGGTCCGACGGACCCTGACAGTCACTGGGGCACGGTCCGACGGACCCTGACAGTCACTGGGGCACGGTCCGACGGACCCTGACAGTCACTGGGGCACGGTCCGACGGACCCTGACAGTCACTGGGGCACGGTCCGACGGACCCTGACAGTCACTGGGGCACGGTCCGACGGACCCTGACAGTCACTGGGGCACGGTCCGACGGACCCTGACAGTCACTGGGGCACGGTCCGACGGACCCTGACAGTCACTGGGGCACGGTCCGACGGACCCTGACAGTCACTGGGGCACGGTCCGACGGACCCTGACAGTCACTGGGGCACGGTCCGACGGACCCTGACAGTCACTGGGGCACGGTCCGACGGACCCTGACAGTCACTGGGGCACGGTCCGACGGACCCTGACAGTCACTGGGGCACGGTCCGACGGACCCTGACAGTCACTGGCGCACGGTCCGACGGACCCTGACAGTCACTGGCGCACGGTCCGACGGACCCTGACAGTCACTGGCGCACGGTCCGACGGACCCTGACAGTCACTGGGGCACGGTCCGACGGACCCTGACAGTCACTGGGGCACGGTCCGACGGACCCTGACAGTCACTGGGGCACGGTCCGACGGACCCTGACAGTCACTGGGGCACGGTCCGACGGACCCTGACAGTCACTGGGGCACGGTCCGACGGACCCTGACAGTCACTGGGGCACGGTCCGACGGACCCTGACAGTCACTGGGGCACGGTCCGACGGACCCTGACAGTCACTGGGGCACGGTCCGACGGACCCTGACAGTCACTGGCGCACGGTCCGACGGACCCTGACAGTCACTGGCGCACGGTCCGACGGACCCTGACAGTCACTGGCGCACGGTCCGACGGACCCTGACAGTCACTGGCGCACGGTCCGACGGACCCTGACAGTCACTGGCGCACGGTCCGACGGACCCTGACAGTCACTGGCGCACGGTCCGACGGACCCTGACAGTCACTGGCGCACGGTCCGACGGACCCTGACAGTCACTGGCGCACGGTCCGACGGACCCTGACAGTCACTGGCGCACGGTCCGACGGACCCTGACAGTCACTGGCGCACGGTCCGACGGACCCTGACAGTCACTGGCGCACGGTCCGACGGACCCTGACAGTCACTGGCGCACGGTCCGACGGACCCTGACAGTCACTGGCGCACGGTCCGACGGACCCTGACAGTCACTGGCGCACGGTCCGACGGACCCTGACAGTCACTGGCGCACGGTCCGACGGACCCTGACAGTCACTGGCGCACGGTCCGACGGACCCTGACAGTCACTGGCGCACGGTCCGACGGACCCTGACAGTCACTGGCGCACGGTCCGACGGACCCTGACAGTCACTGGCGCACGGTCCGACGGACCCTGACAGTCACTGGCGCACGGTCCGACGGACCCTGACAGTCACTGGCGCACGGTCCGACGGACCCTGACAGTCACTGGCGCACGGTCCGACGGACCCTGACAGTCACTGGCGCACGGTCCGACGGACCCTGACAGTCACTGGCGCACGGTCCGACGGACCCTAAAGAAGAGGTTGACAAAAGGGAATACGAAGCGGTTAGGAAATAAGTAAAAAAAAACAATTAAGAAGGCAAAGAGGAATTACAAAATTAAATTATTAAAAAATATTTTTTAAAAAGTGAAGTATTCTACAGACACATAAATAACAAAAGGAAAATCATGATAGGGGTAGGGACACTAAGGGATGCACAAGGTAAACTAACAGGTAATGGCAGAAATGTTGAATCATTACTTTACATCAATATTTACCAGGGACACTAACAAGATGGATACGACATTGGAAGCAGAAATCAAAAAAAGATATAAAGACATTTATGATAGAAAAGGGGAGATAATTGATAAATGAGTCAAAAGTAGAAAAGATAAAACCCCTGGTCCAGGTAGATTGCGTCCATGCATATTAAAAGAAGTGTTGGAAGAAATAGCAGAGGCACTATTACATATATATATAATCAATTCATTGGAGAAGGGAATGCTGCCAGAGGCCTGGCGGACAGCTAATGTTATTCCTATGTTTAAAATAGACGATGCAGCGACTATAAAGAACTATACCCCAGTTCGCTTAAATTCGGTGGTAGGAAAGATAATTGAATCTTTCCTCACAGATGTAATGGAAATACATCTAGCAACTGAAAATATAATAAAGAATTGTCAGCACAGATTTCAAAAGGGAAGGTCATGCTTGACAAGCCTTATTGAATTCTTTGAAGAAGTAACAGAAAGAGTAGATAAGGGATTTTCAAAAGGCCTTTGATAAGGTACCACATAGTAGAATCATGACTGTGGGTAGAGCAGGTGGAGTCAGGGAACAAGTAGCAGAATGGATAGCAAACTGGCTACAAAACAGAGAACAGAGAGTAGTGGTTAAAGGTGTTTACTCAGACTGACAGAAGGTGGGAAACAGTGTTCCACAGGGATCGATGCTGGGACCACTGTTGTTTATCATTTACATAAATGATTTGGACTCGGGAATCCAAAGTACAATTTCAAAATTTGTGGATGACACTAAATTTGGGGGCATCGTTAATACTGAAGAAAACTGTGATAAAATTCAAGAAGACTTTAATAAACTTGCAGAATGGGTGTGTAAATGGTTAGTGAATTTCAATGTAGATAAGTGTGAGGTGGTGCATTTTGGTAGGAGGAATAAAGAGGCCACATAATCCTCGGGAAATAAGAGTCGAAATGGGTAGAGGAGCAAAGGGATCTCGGCATACAGATTCACAAATCATTCAAACTAATAACGCAGGTTAACAAGATCGTACAAATGTAAACAAAGCAGTGGGTTCATTTCTTGAAGACTAGAATTGAAAAGCCGAGCAGATATATTAAACTTGTACAGAACCTTGTATAGAGCACACTTAGAGTACCATGCACAGTTCTGGTCTACATATTACCAGAAGGATATAGAGGCACTGGGGAAGGTGCAAACAAGATTTCCAAGAATAATGTGAGAACTAAGAAATTTTAACTATTGGGAAAGACTGAACAGGATTGCTGTATTTTGTCTAGATAAGAGAAGGCAGAGGGGTGATCTAATAGAGATCTTTAAAATTATGAAGGGTTTTGATAGGGTAGAGTTTGAGAAGGTGTTACCGCTTTTGAAGAGTCCAAAACGAGGCAACATAAATATAAGTTAGTCACTAAAAATCAATAAAGAATTCAGGAGAAACTTCTTTACCTAGACACGGGTTAGAATGTAGAACTTACTATTATTTGCAGTAGTTGAGGCGAATAGCATAGATGCAATTAAGGGGAAGCTAGATAAATACATAAGGAAGAAAGGGTTAGATGAAGTACCTGAACTATCTCCTCCTTGAAGGCCTCCCTTTGCTCTTTAACTGTTTTACCTGATAATCTTTGTTCCCATTCCACAAGGGACAGATCCCTTTTCAACTCACTGAAATTAACCCTCTTCCAGTTAAGTATCTTCAACTTTCATTGTCCTTGTACTTTTCCATAATTACTCTAAACCTAATCATATTGTGATCACTGTTTCCAAAACACTCTCCCATTGAAACTTGCCCCACTTCATTCCCCAGAATGAGATCCAGCACTGCTTCCTTCCTCGTTAGGCTGGAAACATGCTGATCAAGAACCTCAGACATTTACAAAAGCTGAAACTATCCCAGCAGCTCAATCTAATACAGCACCTCCAACTAACGCAGTAATTTAAGCTGAAACTGCACTTGCAGTAAATAGATTACCTCAAACTAAAGCTGCCGCCCTGAGTAATCCAGCACCTCAACATAATCTAATACCTCAAGAAAAAACAGCACCTCAAAAAGGCAGTACCTCAGACCAGCCCTGAACCTCAAAATAACCTAATACTTCAAAATAATACAGCCTCCAAACTAATCCAACACCTCAAGCTAACCTAGCACCTC
The DNA here is from genome assembly GCF_035084215.1 of Heptranchias perlo. Lineage (NCBI taxonomy): Eukaryota > Metazoa > Chordata > Chondrichthyes > Hexanchiformes > Hexanchidae > Heptranchias > Heptranchias perlo. The sequence goes on along the minus strand of NW_027138892.1, from coordinate 889,134 downwards.
AAGTTAGTCCAGCACCTTAACCTAACCTAGCTCTTCAAGTAGTACAGTACCTCTAACTGGCCCAGCACCTCCAGCTAATACAGCACCTCAAGCTTAAGACCATGTATCTCTGAAACTGACTCTGGCACTGCAAACTGGGTTCAGGGACCATAACTGAGGCAGTGTTCAATGACTGACTATCCCATCTCCCCAAATGAGTCAGCATCCTAAAGCTGTCCACAATACGCCCCAAACCGATCACATCATCCGCAAAAAAACACAATACCCAGAAACTGACCCAGTCCCCACACACTTACCTCACCATCCACACATTGATCAAACACCCAAAGCTAACGATGGCATCACACGATGGGCTTCTGCATCCTGTAAAATGATAACTGCACTTTCACAGCAAACCACAGCATCTGTAAACGGACCTTAAACAGTGCACATTACCCCAATACTGAGCAGAGAAACCCCAAACCACAACACCCACGAACTGACACAGAACAACAAACATAGACAACGATCTCTGATGATTCAACACGCCCAGACTGATGCCAACACTGAGGGATTGTAGAAACCCCTGACGCTCAGCCTTCGGTGTCAGCCTCGTCATGTGGGTTCATTCTGGGTTTGAGATATGTTTCGTGCATTGAGTATTTTTAGGCTTATGAATCGGTGCAAGACTTGGATTCAGTCTTGGATTCTGGGCTTGTTTTGAGTTTCAACACAAATTTGGGTTCTTGGCTTTTCTTTATGTTTATAATTCATTTTACATTAGTTGGTCACTTTAGAATTGGGATTGGTTAGTGGTCCCAGTTCAGTTTTATATTCTGGGTCAGTTTGGTCAATTTGAGATTCTGTGTTGTTTTGAGTTTCTGGCTCAGTATCTGGTTGCAACATACTCCACACAAACTGACCACAAGAGCTCCAATTAACTCAGGACCCTCAAGACTAACATTCTCCACGCATCCAAAAACACCCAGCACTGCAAAATATTCCACAGGACCCCAGCAAAGACTGATCCTCACAGACTGATCTCAATGACCCCTAACATACATCATACCTAAAAACAGCAGAAGAGCCTTAAACAAACTACAGAACTAACAAGTGAACCAGTGGAGTCAGCGAGGGTTCTGGGCCAGGTCGGGTTTCCAGGTCTGCTTGGTGTTTCGGGTCTGTTTCGGGTTTGCCATATTTTAATATTCTGAGTCCGTTTAGGATAATGGATCAGTTTAGGGTTTAGATCAGCTTGTGATTCTGAGTTGGTTGCAGTTTTGCTTTGGTTCCGGGTTCCAGGTCGGTTGAGGATTCTGGAACAGTTGAACGTTCTTCCGCTCCGAGAGGGGAAACTAGAGGGCCGGAGCTCTTGGATTGACTCGGGTTCCTTTGGAGCTTTAACAATTTAGGCCACGGAAAGTGTCAGTATGAGGGTCTGGGTCAGTTTATGTTTCTGTACAGGTTTAGAGTTTTATGTCGATTTAGGGCTCTGGATCACTCTGTTTTGGGATGTTTTGGGTATCCAGTCATTTCAATTTACATTTTCATTTGGGACTTAATGTGAGTTTGGAATTGTGGGTTACTTTGTAGTTATGTTGAGTGTAAGATTCTGGGTCAATTTAAGGTTCTGACTCAGTATTCCGTTGATGGTCAGTTTAGGGTACCTGTCACTTTTGGGATTCTGGATCAGTTTAGGGTTCCAGGTCAGTTTAAGTTTCTGGGTCACTCGGGATTTGTGAGCTGATTTAGGGTTTTGTGCAGCTTAGTGTTTTTGGTCTCTAAAGTACTTTGGATCAGAGGGTCTCAAGAAGGGCAGAGGGCTCTTGTTCATAGAGAGTTCTGTGTATGTTCAGGATTCCAGGGCACTTTTAAGTTCCAGATCAGGTTGAGGTTGTTCAGAAGTTTGGGTGTTCATGTTCAGTTCAGTTCAGTTTGGGTTCAGGTAGGGTTTGTGTCTCTGGGTCATTTTACAGTTCCTGGTTTATTTGAGGTTTGTATGTGAGTTTAGGGTCTTCCAGTGTTGGGCTCCGTGTTGTTAAGGTTTGAGGATCAGATTGAGAGTTGTTGCTTGTTTTGTTCAGTCATTGTTGGGTTCTGGTTAAGTTTAGGTTTGTGACTCGCTCTGGTTCTGCTTCAGTTTGCGGAAATGGTTCAGTGTCTGATTAAGGGTTAGTTTGGGGATTTAAGTCAATTTATGTTTCAGTGTCAGTTTTGGATTGTAACATTGTGTGTTTGCCTTGTCGTGCAAGTGTCTGCAGGAGATTGGGGTTCTGGGTCACTTTGTAATTCTGGTCAGTTTAGGTTTCAGGTTCAGTTTGGAAATCTTCAATATCATTTCCACCTCAATATTTATCTAATTAATCTTCACAGCTTTAATTGAGGATTTATTCCACATTTTTTTAAGTGCAATATATCAACTTTATTCTCAGTAATAATACATACCGAGACACTGGAAAAACCTGTTTTTCATTTTGAATATCTCCCCACAGGGAGGTGCACCGTTCCCAGAGACACTGCAATACTGGGTCGATGCGTGGAGTGGACGGAGCAAGCCCCTATTCCATCTCCCTGTTCCAAAAATCAAATTAATATACGGTCCCCAGATAAGGGACGTATCAGATATTAAACTGATAAGAACAGATTTTTTTTTCAAAAAATATACTTTATTCATAAAATTTGTAACAATACATACAATACAGTTGTCATCACATTTCAAACATACACAATACAGATTATACAATTTAAGATACATGATGTACAGTTCAAATATGATTCCAACAATACAGGTACACATTGTACATAATTACAGTTCATGACACTCTCGGGTGCCTCATTGCATTACAATCAATAAGCTTATTGATTACAGATTATTTCACCGAGTTGATGATCTTCCAGCAGCAGTTGATATCTGTCTCAGAGTGGGTCCCTGGGAACAGCCCGTACAGCACAGAGTCCTGTGTTACGGAACTGCTTGGGATGAATCTGGACAGATACCACTGCATCTCTCTCCAAACCTTCTTTGCAAAGGCACATTCCAGAAGGAGATGGGTGACTGTCTCATCTCCACCGCAATTTCCTCGGGGGCAGCGCGCGGCGGCACCGAGACTTCAGGAGTGCATGAAGGATCTGGCGGGAAGGGCCCTTCTCACCACCAGCCAAGCTATGTCTTCGTGCTTGTTTAAAAGCTCTGGCGATGAGGTGTTCTGCCAGATGACTTTGGCAGAAAGCCTCATTGCTGCACAATGGGGAAATCCTTCCACTCGAACACGAAGGATTGTTAATGTTGTATCCACGTTACGTACTTCTGTTCCCCAATAGTTTGTTGTGACACACAATCCATTTCTCTTGTATTTTATACTATTACTGTGTGAGTTTCTGTCCTTATGGAGGTGTCTGTGGGTTCCTGTGGGCTAGATGTTGGTAATTTCAGCCTCTAATGCCTGTGTTTGGACACAGCCCACACTGACAGGAGGCAAATCTGTTCCACCTGCTGCTTGTAAGGATCCCACATTAAACAGTCTGGACAGCATCAATCCATTATTTACTGGGAATGGGCCCACTGCAAATATTGTGTTTAATTAATGATCTCACTCAGATAAGATCAGAGCAGGTGGAGTCGGGACAAAGAGCAGAATTAATAGCAAGCTGGGTACAAAACAGAAAACAGAGAGTAAGTGTTAAAGGTAGTTACTCGGACTGGCAAAAGGTCTGAGTGGTGAATCACAGGGATTGGTGCTGGGACCACTGTTCTTCACCATTTATATAAATTATTTGGACTTGGGAATTGGAAGTATAATTTCAAAATTTGCGGACAACACTAAACACGGAGGTATAGTTAATACTGAGGAGGCAGGGGGTTGGGAACCTGAGCAGGGAGAGAGAGGAAAGCGTAACAGGAAGGGACAGAAGGTATGGAGTAATAGGTAAAGTGTTAAAAAAGGAAAAAGCAGGAACTAAGCGTCACAAAACAGATTTGAAAGTTCTTTATCTGAATGCACGTAGCATTCGTAATAAAATGGACGAGTTAACGGCACAAATAACTACGTATGGGTATGATCTTGTGGCCATTACAGAAACATGGCTGCAGGGTGACAACGACTGGGAATTAAATATGCCAGGGTATTTAACAATCAGGAAGGACAGGCAGGAAGGAAGGGGAGGTGGGGTGGCTATGTTAATAAAGGAAGGAATCACTGTAATACAGAGAAATGATATTGGGACAAAGCATCAAGATAATGAAACAGTTTGGGTGGAGATAAGGAATAATAAGGGAAAAAAAACATTAGTGGGCGTAGTATATAGGCCTCCTAATAGTTGCAACTCTGCTGGAAGAAGTATTAATCAGGAGATAGTCGGGGCATGTAATAAGGGAACAGCCATAATTATGGGGGATTTTAATTATCATATTAACTGGACAAATCAAATTGGGCAGAGCAGCCTTGAGGACGAGTTCATTGAGTGCATCAGGGATGGATTTCTTGAGCAGTATGTAACTGATCCAACAAGGGGGCAGGCAACCTTGGACCTGGTCCTGTGTAATGAGTCAGGATTAATTAATAATGTCCTAGTTAAGGATCCCCTTGGAACGAGCGACCACAACATGGTTGAATTCCATATCCAATTAGAGGGTGAGAAGGTTGATTCTCAAACAAGCGTACTGAGCTTGAATAAAGGAGACTATGATGGTATGAGAGCGGAATTGATTAAAGTGGACTGGGAAAATAGATTAAAGGGTAAGACGGTACATGAGCAGTGGTGTTCATTTAGGGAGTTATTTTACAACTTTCAAAATAAATATATTCCACTGAGGAAAAAAGGGTGTAAAAGAAATGACAGCCACCCGTGGCTAAGTAAAGAAATCAAGGATAGTATCCGACTAAAAACAAGGACATATAAGGTAGCCAAACTTAGTGGGAGGATAGAAGATTGGGAATTCTTCAAAAGACAGCAAAAAGTAACTAAAGGATTGATTAAGAAAGGGAAGTTAGATTATGAAAAGAAATTAGCAAAAAATATAAAAACAGATAGCAAGAGTTTCTATAGTTATATAAAAAGAAAAAGGGTGGCTAAGGCAAACATAGGTCCCTTAGAGGATGAGACCGGGAAATTAATGGTGGGAAACATGGAGATGGCAAAAATGCTGAACAAATATTTTGTTTCAGTCTTCACAGTAGAGGACACTAAGAATATCCCAACACTGGACAAACAGGGGACTCTCGGGGGGGAGGAGCTAAATACGATTAAAATCACTCAAGAGATGGTACTCAGTAAAATAATGGGACTCAAGGCGGATAAATCCCCTGGACCTGATGGCTTCCATCCTAGGGTCTTGAGGGAAGTGGCAGTAGGGATTGTGGATGCTTTGGTGATAGTTTTCCAAAATTCCCTGGACTCAGGAGAGGTCCCGGCAGATTGGAAAACTGCTAATGTAACACCGTTATTTAAAAAGGGTAGTAGGCAGAAGGCTGGAAATTATAGGCCAGTTAGCTTAACATCTGTGGTGGGTAAAATTTTGGAGTCTATTATTAAGGAGACAGTAACGGAACATTTAGATAAGCATAATTTAATAGGACAAAGTCAGCATGGCTTTATGAAGGGGAAGTCATGTCTGACAAATTTGCTTGAGTTCTTCGAGGATATAACGTATAGGGTGGATAAAGGGGAACCAGTGGACGTAGTGTATTTAGACTTCCAGAAGGCATTCGACAAGGTGCCACATAAAAGATTATTACTTAAGATAAAAAATCACGGGATTGGGGGTAATATTCTGGCATGGGTGGAGGATTGGTTATCAAACAGGAAGCAGAGAGTTGGGATAAATGGTTCATTTTCGGACTGGCAACCAGTAACCAGTGGTGTTCCACAGGGGTCGGTGCTGGGTCCCCAACTCTTTACAATCTATATTAACGATTTGGAGGAGGGGACCGAGTGCAACATATCAAAATTTGCAGATGATACAAAGATGGGAGGGAAAGTAGAGAGTGAGGAGGACATAAAAAACCTGCAAGGGGATATAGACAGGCTGGGTGAGTGGGCGGAGATTTGGCAGATGCAATATAATATTGGAAAATGTGAGGTTATGCACTTTGGCAGGAAAAATCAGAGAGCAAGTTATTTTCTTAATGGCGAGAGACTGGAAAGTACTGCAGTACAAAGGGATCTGGGGGTCCTCGTGCAAGAAAATCAAAAAGTTGGTATGCAGGTGCAGCAGGTGATCAAGAAAGCCAACGGAATGTTGGCTTTTATTGCTAGTGGGATAGAATATAAAAACAAGGAGGTATTGCTGCAGTTATATAAGGTATTGGTGAGACCGCACCTGGAATACTGCATACAGTTTTGGTCTCCATACTTAAGAAAAGACATACTTGCTCTCGAGGCAGTACAAAGAAGGTTCACTCGGTTAATCCCGGGGATGAGGGGGCGGACATATGAGGAGAGGTTGAGTAGATTGGGACTCTACTCATTGGAGTTCAGAAGAATGAGAGGCGATCTTATTGAAACATATAAGATTGTGAAGGGTCTTGATCGGGTGGATGCAGTAAGGATGTTCCCAAAGATGGGTGAAACTAGAACTAGGGGGCATAATCTTAGAATAAGGGGCTGCTCTTTCAAAACTGAGATGAGGAGAAACTTCTTCACTCAGAGGGTGGTAGGTCTGTGGAATTTGCTGCCCCAGGAAGCTGTGGAAGCTACATCATCAGATAAATTTAAAACAGAAATAGACAGTTTCCTAGAAGTAAAGGGAATTAGGGGTTATGGGGAGCGGGCAGGAAATTGGACATGAAGCTGAGTTCGGATCGGTCAATGCCCTGTGGGTGGCGGAGAGGGCCCAGGGGCTATGTGGCCGGGTCCTGCTCCGACTTCTTGTGTTCTTTAGATTTGTGGTTGGGATCAGATCAGCCATGATCTTATTGAATGGCGGAGCAGGCTCGAGGGGCCGATTGGCCTACTCCTGCTCCAATTTCTTATGTTCTTATGTTCTTATGTTGACTGCGACAAAATACAGGAAGATATAAATAAATTTGCACAATGGGCGTGTAATTGGCAAATGAATCTCAATATAGATAAGTGTGAGGTTTTAAATTATGATGGGAAGAATAAGTGGGCCACTGCTTCAATAATGGGGTAAAGGAGCAGAGGCGTCTCGGGGTACAGATACACAAATCACTAAAAGTAGCGACACAGGTTAATAAGGCCATTTTAAAAAAGCAAACCAGCACTGGGGTTCATTTCCAGAGGGATAGAATTGAAAAGCAGAGAAGTTGTGTTAAACTTGTGCAGAACCTTGGTTAGACCACACTTGGAGTACTGTGAACAGTTCTGGTCTCCATATTATAAAAAGAATATAGAGGCACTCTATAGAGTAGGTGAAAAAAAGATTTACGAGGATGATACCAAAACCGAGAGGTTATACTTAACAGGAAAGATTGAACAGGCTGGGGCTCTTTTCTCTGGACTGAGAGGTGACCCGATAGAGATCTTTAAGATTATGAGAGGGTTTGATAGAGGAGTCGTAAAGAAGATATTTCCACTTGCGGGGGAGACCAGAACTAGGGGCCATAAATATAAGATAGTCACTAATAAATCTAATCGGGAATTCAGGAGAAACTTATTTACTCAGAGAGTGATCAGAATGTGGAACTCGCTACCACAAGGAGTAGTTGAGGTGACTAGCAGAGATGCATTTAAGGAGAAGCTAGATAAGTAGATGAGGGAGAGAAGAATAGAAGAATATGCTGATAGGGTTAGATGAAGCAGGGAGGGAGGGGGCTTGTGTGGAGCATAAACACCGGCATGGACCTGTTGTGGGGAATGGCCTATTTCTGTGCCGTACATTCTATGTAAGATAGGCTACACCATGGCTGGTGTTAAAAGTGAATAAGTGTCAAACTGGTGAAAATGTCGGGGCTACTGGGGTGTTGGGGCCGCATCACCTTCCTTAGAATTAATAATAATAGTAACAAAACTTCACTCATTTAATCTTCTAATATGCAGAGCATATCTTTGCTTAGTTCGTGAATAATGAACCTAGGCCCTGTGAGTACAATTACAACTGACTGTGCACTAAGTTTAACGGAAACTGAGCAACTTGTGTTGATGTATCACCAGCCTGAAAATATAGGGCTCGATTTTAAAAGTAAAGAACAGGTGGGTTGGGGGCGGGGGTGCATTGAAAATTGCCACCATTTCAGACCTGCCTCCAACCCGCCCATTTCCCGTTTTCACGGGGCCGGACGACCAACCTGCTCCCAGGGGGCGGGTCGGGCCTCATAACCTTTCAAGGAGGCTTCAGGCATCCATTTTTTACTAATTCCCGATTTCCACCCTGGGTGGCCAGGATTCCTGGGCCTTCTGTTTTACTCCTCGTGAAAGGAGGTGAGAAGGCCCGAGAGTAACAGGTAGGTGCCTAGAAAGGCACAGCTTGTGGGCCCGGAGGAGCAGGAGTGCTTCCCCCAGGCCCAACAAGCCTACCTGCACCGACACCCCTCCCACGATCCTGGACCCCCGACTCCGATCGTTTCCCTCCAACCCCGATCGTCCCCCTCCGACCCCGATCGTCCCCCTCCGACCCCCGACCTTCCCCCTCAACGATCGCTGACCCCTGCAATGACCCCTGATCCCAGCCCCCCATGACTGACCCCCGATCCCATCCCACATGACTTGCGACCCCCGTGCCCACCTATGCCCATCCATGCCCCGTGCTCACCCGTGCCCCCCATCCATGCAAACAAAGACTTACCTGAAGACGTCCTCTCCCTGGCTGGTTTCCCGTCCCACTGGGGTCAGTCAGACGGGAAACAAAAAAAATAAAAGATGTCCTTACGTCAAAATCTTAAGGACGTCCAGGAAACCCGTACTAATGGGTTTCCTGACCTCAAATTGACCCCCGCCCCTTTCCCGCCCCCATTTTAAAATCACCCTCATAATCTCTGAACATCAACCACGGAGTGGAGTGAACAAATAGGTGGCAGCTGCAGTTAAAGGCAGAGAAATGGAATATATAGAGAGAGATGGGTAGGGAGAGGGAGGGATGTGGAGAGAGAGTAAAGGAAATTCAGAAAGAGGGAGGGTGAATAAAGAAGGGGAGCGACTTAAACAGAGAGGGGTGGACGGCAGACAGAGAGATCCAGGAACGGGGCAAAATGAGGGGTTGTGTCGAAAACGGGTCTGCAAAATTGCAGAGAATAGAGCCAGGCACAGAGAGAAAGTGGATAGGGACAGAGTGGGAGGGAAGAGAGAGGGTAAAGAGTGATTGATGGGGATGATAGAGAGGGATGAAAATGAAGTGAGAGAGTGAGGGGTAGGGAAACAGTGAGGTGGACTCAGAGGTGAGAACTCGGTTGGGAGAGAATGGGAGATGGGGAGCAAGGTCGGGAGGGGTGCGGATCGAGTGAAAGGGACAGGGAGGAAGAGAGATACACTAGTGTGCAAGGAGTTGGAGGCAAATACGCAGGGGAACAGGAATAGTGAGATAGGCAATGGGAGATAGAGAGGGATGAAGACAGATACAGACCGTGTCAGAGAGAGAGAGAGAGAGATACGAACGGGAAGGTGGGAGACAGAGAGACAGGCCCACGGACAGCTGTGTTCATGCTGCAGGTCAGCCATTCTTTAAGATGATCTCAGCTATTTAGATTCACAGATTATTCATTTAATGGAGATTTCTTACAGTAAAGAGAGAGCAGGTCCCCAGTGACACCAGGACCAGAGTTTTATTAACACAGCACATGGAGATTCCTGACAAAGTCCAACCCCTTACCGGCAAAGTCACACATTGTACAAAAGGGATCCAACAAACTCCTGAAATTTGTCACTTAGTTACAAAGAGGGTTATTCATATATCAGTGATGACGCCCTGTGTGCAACTTGCTGTCTGCAGGAACTGAGCTAACTAGAGCCATGTTTACTTTTAAAATTCTGTGTCCGACCCTGTCTCCCTGTGTGTCCCTGACATTGTGACCCTGACCCTGTCTCCCTGTGTGTCCCTCACCCTGTATTTGGCGTTTTCCCCTTTCACTGTCTCTTTCTTTGACTGAAACTTGGCTGATGAGTGGTAACACTGTCAAACAAGTTACTTCTGAATCCTCACTGCCTGTCTGTACAATTCACCTTCTCCCCCTAACCTCTGTGGTGTTGCCGTGGATTTCTTCCAAACACACATTGGCCTCACCGCTTCCTGCTTTGTCAACGTCTCTTCCTTTGAGCATTATTTCTGGACTCCACCTCTTCAATCACCTCCCTGCCGATCTCCATACCCCGCCCTCCCATTCCTCCATTTGTCAGATCTCATAGGTAATATGTTGAGGGACAGGAAACAAATCAGTCCCTCCAAGGTTTGCCCTGTCCGACCTCTGCAAACGCCTCCATCTCCATGTCCCACACTCTTTGGCCCTCCAACACTGGCCTTCTGTGCATTCACTCGTTCCTCGGTTCCCCTTCTGCGGCAGTGCCTGCAGCTAACCCGGCTTTACTCTCTGTTAAACCCTTCCGCCTGGCGGCCTCTCTCCTCCCATTATAGAAAATAAATATACTGACTAACGGAAACTGCATCTCCTCCTGTGAAATTCCTCTATCGACTATTCTAACTGAGTCATCAGCCTGATAATTTTGTTTAAAAGACTTAACGGCCGTTTTAAAACAGCAACGGACCTTCTGCGACCTGGAGGAGTCCGTGTTTCATGTCTACAAGGAGTGTGAGAGGTTGCAGCCCCTGTTCCACTATTTAAAGGGGCTGCTCCTCAACTTCTGGCTGCGCTTCAGTCCCACGCTCCTCGTCTTTGGCCACCGACTGAGGAGGAGGGCGGGTCAGTCGAAAGATCTCCTCCTGGGTCTGGCCAAGGTGGCCATCCACAGGTCCAGGTTAGACCTGGCCCGAGGGGGTGGTAGCTCCGACTGCCGGCCTCTCTTCCGTGGCCTTGTCCGCCCCGGGTGGCCCTGGAGAAGGAGCACTCGGTGTCCGCCGGTTGCTGGAGGCTTTCCGAGACCGGTGGGCACCGCAGGGGCTGGACCGTACAGTCGACATCAGCAACAACTTAATGATTTAATTAAATAAGTTTCTTTTGTCCTTCTTTGTACGATTTGGGTTTAATTAGTTGTGCCCCTTAAAAAGAACAGCGACTGAATGTGGAAACATTCCTTCACTGTGATCAACACCAGTCATTCCCAGACTATTGAGGACCAACGGCTGTTAAAATATCACAGACACGGAATTACAGGAATGTTTTAAGGGGGCCCAGAAATAGTTAAGAGTGAATTAACCCCACAGATGCTGTAGGCGGGGCTCGATTATTAGTCCGGTCCGGTGGAAACTAATATCCAGTCGCTAATTCACAGCCCTTCCTCCGGACAATTACATTTCGGGTCAGACTCCCTGAGGACGTGTTTAAAAAATTATCTGAATACAGGAACATGTTTTGATGATGTTACTGTCTGTTGCTTTTGCTCATTTTATGTCGGGTGCTGTCAAATTTAACTTTGATCTAACTTTTGACAACAAATGTCTTGAAAGGAGATATCGTTAACCCTGTTGCTGAGTCCCTGTGGTAAATTGAGGTGATAATTGTGATCTGGAATTGAGTTGTGATGTTGGGAAGTCAGTTCCCGCTTCACTTCAACCGTTTTCCTCATTTGACCAATTCACCAATTAGAGTAAACGGATATTTAATCGCATTGAGCAGCTCCTCTCTGAACTTACTCTGGGTCACTGTGTAAATGGCCGTGTTCGTGCAGGAACTCAGAAGCTGAAGCATAATTCCCGCTTGTTCGAAGGTTGCAAAAGGGTTAAACAAAGATCGGCGGTTAAAGACACCTGAAATTCGATAATATAAAAAATATACCACCGTTGTCATCCAGAGCAGGATAAAACTTCCGGATATGGCAAAAAGTAAAACGATGGACCTTCTGCGGTTCTTCATCTCAGGGTCCTTGTCATTCTCACTATTGCTGAGGTCCCGGAGGCTCCTTCGGGCCCGACTGGCCACTAAAATGCGTCTGACGGTGAGAGCATTAAACAATAAAATCAAACAGAATGGAAGCAACGGGGTTAACAGCTGTTCAATCCAGGAAAATGCGATCCATGCGGGTCGAATATAAAACTGTGATGATACACGACAACCCCACGGTATATTGTTAATTGTTACATACGCATACGGAACATACACGAAGAGCCGGGGAATGTTCTTTAAACCAAACAGCGCGCTCAAAGTCACGATAATCACAAGTGAACTTTTCTCAGTGCAATATTTTGTTTTCAGCTTCTGACAACTAATGGCTACAAAACGATCAAAGGTAAAAGCGACCGTTAACCAAACAGAACTGTCTGTGGCAGTAGGAGCCAGGAAGAGAATGAATCTGCAAACACGAGTGTAGAGCAGGAAAGTGTCCCCCCAATAAAGATGAGCAATCCGATATAAGATCACATTACAGACAATCACCAGGAGATCCGCCGTCGCCATGGCCACCAGGTAGCGAGTGATACATTTGGAGAGACCGCACTTTCCACGGGACAGGATCACAATCGCCAGCAAGTTCACTGAGAGAAAGAGAGAAACAGAAACAGTGAAATCACTAACCGGGCTGATCAATGAGCTCTCAGTTTAACCGATGTACATGGGCTATGATTGTGTTTATTTATTGGTTTTTCCCCTTGGCTTCTGCCTCCTGTTCCGAAGGAGCAGCTGATTCTGGGAGGTTCCTTTCGGGTGACGGTGGCCCCGGGATCCCTCACCCAACAGCTGAGTCCTCACTTGTGATCCTTGAGATTAAGTTTATTCAGTCGATTCCGACACTGGGAGGTCCGCGGGGCAGGACGTCAACAAATTTGAAAGCAAATGCGACAAGATAATTTCCCGTAAATTAGGCAGACAGGCTGGTGGAATGGGCGGGACATGGCAGATGAAATTTAATGCAGAGAATTGCGAAGTGATACATTTTGGCAGGAAGCATAAGGAGAGGAAATATAAGCTAAATGGTACAATTCTAAAGGTGGTGCAGGAACGGAGAGATCTGGGGATATATGTGCACAATTCTTTCAAAAAGGAATTGGATAAATACTTGAAAGGAAAGAAAATTGCAGGGCTGCGGGGAAATGGGACTAACTGGATTGCTCTGACAAAGAGCCGGCACCGGCTCGATGGGCCGAATGGCCGCCTCTGTGCTGTAACTACTCTATGATTCTAAGAGATGGATCCCAGAAGCCGCGCTATATAAGAACAAATGACCGCCAACTCTCATTCATGTTCTCCAGCTGAACCCCTCTTGAATTAATGCCAAGTCTAGTTTCCCCCACTCTCCACAATAACATGCATGGGCAGCAGCATGCAGTCATTAGTACATAAGAACATAAGAACATAAGCAATAGAAGCAGGAGTAGGCCATCCAGCCCCTTGATCCTGCTCCGACATTCAATAAGATCATGGCTGATCTTCGACCTCAACTCCACTTTCCCGCCCGGTTCATTCTCTTGGAATCTAAAAATCTATCGATCTCAGTTTTGAATATATTCAATGACTCAGCATCCACAGCCTACTGGGGTAGAGAATTCCAAAGATTCACAACCCTTGGAGTGAAGAAATTCCTCCTCATCTCAGTCTTAAATGTCTGACTCCTTATCCTGAGACAATTCTCTCTAGTTCTAGACTCTTCAGCCAGGGGAAACAGCCTCTCAGCATCTACCCTGTCAAGCCCTCTCAGAATCTTACATATTTCAATGAGATCACCTCTCAATCTTCTAAACTCCAGAGAGTATAGGTCCATTCTACTCAATCGCTCCTCACAACCCTCTGATCCCAGGAATTAATCGAGCGAACCTTCTATTTATAAGCTGTAGTTCAGTTGGTCGCACTCTCGCCTCTGAGTCAAATGGTGGTGGGTTCAAAGCCCCATTCCACGAAAGTTGCACCAACAATCTGGGCCGATCTTCCAGTGTCGGACTGAGGGTGTTGCTCTGTCAGTAGATACTGTCTTTCAACCAACATCACTAAAAAATCAAATCATTTGGTGATTATCACATGGCTATTTGTGGGACTGTACTATGAGTAAATGAGCTGCTGTAGTTCCTACATTACAACAGCAACGACACTTCAAAAGTACTTTATTGGTTGTAAAGCGCTTTGGCAGGTCGGGAAAGGCGTTAGGTAAATGCAAGACTTTCTTTCTTTTCTTCATTGCATCCCCTCGAAGACAAGTATATCCTTCCTTAGGTAAGGAGACCAAAACTGTACACAGTATCCAGGTGTGGTCTCACCAAAGCCTTGCACAATTGCAGCAAGACTTCCTTACTCTTGTACTCCAACCCCTTGCAATAAAGGCCAACATTCCATTTGCCTTCCCAATTGCTTGCTGTAACTGCATGTTAACTTTCTGTGTTTTGTGTACAAGGACACACAAATCTCTCTGAACATCTACATTTAATAGTTTCTTATCATTTAAAAAAAATCTGTTTTTCTATTCTTCCTACCAAAGTGAATAACCTCACATTTCCCCACATTATACTCCATCTACCACCTTCTTGCCCACTCACTTAACCTGTCCATCTCCCTTTGCTCACTCTTTGTGTCCTCCTCACAGCTTACTTTCCCACCTAGCTTTGTATCGTCAGCAAACTTGGATACATTACACTCGGTCCCTTTATCTAAGTCATTCAAATAGATTGAAAATAGCTGTGGCCCAAGCACTGATCCTTGTGACACCCTACAAGTTACAGCCTGCTAACCTGAGAATGATCCGTTTATTCCTGCAGTCACCTTTTTTCAACTAGCCCTTACAATACTTTAAACATCAAATGCATAAAAATCCTGTAAAGTCATTGCAGGAATATAATTATGAACTGAGAGGAACATTTGACGGGAACACAAGATTGTACCTTCGAGTGAGGAGGACAGTTTCTGTCACATGTTTTATTTATCTGATGCGTATTCCATTTGTTCCCTGTCCTTCTATCCTGAAGACACTGACTCATGCCGGGATACACAGCCGCAATCTGCTCTCCGGAACCCCAGGCGATCGGTCCTCGGGAAACACGACAATCTCACCCGGTCCTTCCTCACCCGATCTCCACAACAGGCGCGCTTTCCTCCAGGAGGCAGTGGATTACACTCAGGACTGTGCGCCCTGCCTGTTTTACCCCTGCCTGGCCAGGGAGCACCAAGGACACATTTAGACCTCAGACTCGACAGTTCAGCACAGAGCGAGGGTGAGTTACTCGGTGCATTGACCAATGGGATAAGAATGAAAGTTTTAGCTGTATCACAAAACTTTGCAAAATAACATTCTATGTTTACCAGACTCAGCATTGAAATAGTTCAATGTTCTGTTACTTACACCATACGTGCTGATAATGACCTACCAGGTAACCCAATTGCTGCGAGAATAGGGTAATAAACTGCTTCTGTCTCCGCAATTGCAGGCACATGCATTTCTCTGTGGAGACGATTAATTTCGATGCTGTCAAGAGGTATGCGGACTTCAATGTCAGGTAACGAAGTTAAAGCAGCGAGATACTTATAGTTCAAGTAAACCTCTCATGAGACAATTAGATCGCATATCTGCTGATATTACTTACAGACTCTTGAACAAACAGGTTTTGGTCCCATCTGACCTTTGACTATCACAATCATTAAGGTGACGGAACATTACACATCGACCAGCTGAGTAACCTTTTGGAACAATGAATTGTACAAAGGCAGAGCCACAATTTCTAAGTTAAATATATTAAATGAAGATTGAAACCACAAGCACACCGTGCAAGAAATATCGAAACTCAGTTCACCAATGTGAAAGTTCTACTTGAATTTTCTGCACTCCCATTGCCAGCCTGGTCCGACTATTCCCTCTATCGCCACCGGTAGTTTGTGAATTGTAATTCAGTTTAAATGGAAAAAAACAAAATTAACCTGGAACAAAAAGTGACCACGAAGCTGTCAGGTTATCCTAAGTGGTTCACTATTGTCGTTTAAGGCAGGAAACCTGCCGTGCTTACCGGTCTGGCCTATACGTGATGATGAACTGCCCTCTGAAATGGCCAAGCAAGACACTCAGTTGAATCAAACCGCTATAAAAAAGGTTAAGGAGAATAAAATCGGACGGACCACTTGGCTGCCTCCCAAGCATCGAATTCGGACATGACAAAGGCACACCCAGCCCAGTCGACCATGAAAACTCTTCCAACATCTGGGGACTGGCGCCAAAGTTGGGACAGCAGTCCCACATTCTAGTCAATCTTACAGAATCAAAGCTATCAGCAAAAGTCCCACCATCATCCTTGGGTACATCCTCTCCCACCGGCAGGCCTGACCCACCAGAAGTGGATATACAGTGTGGTGCGAGTGACCCTGGAATTCTTCAACATTGACTCTGGACCACATGAAGTCTCAAGGCCTCAGGTCAAACATGGGCAAGGAAACCTCTTGCTGATTATCACCTATCACCTCGCCTCAACTGATGAATCAGTTCTCCTCCATGTTGAACACCACTTGGAGGAAGCACAGAATATACTTTGGGTGGGGATTTCAATGTCAGTCACCAAAAGTGGCTCAGTAAAACCACCATTGACAGAGCTGGCAGAATCCTGAAGGATATAGCTACTAGACTGGGCTTGTGACAGATAGTGACAGAAACAACATAAGGTAACAATCTACTTGACACCGTCCTCACCAATCCACCTGTCGCCAATGCATCTGTTCATGACAGTATTGGTGGGAGTGACCACCGCACAGTCCTTGTGGAGACCAGGTCCCAACGAGGAAGCCCTCTATCGTGTCATGTGACATTCTCAACTTGCTAAATAGGAAAGATTAAGAACAGATCTAGCAGCTCATAACTGGGCATTCACGAGGCACTGTTTTGCCATTGGCAGCAGCAGAATTTTAATCCACCACAATCCGTAACCTCATGTCCCGGCATATCTCTCACTCCTCCATCACCATCAAGCCAACCCTGGTTCAATGAGTAGTGTAGAAGTGCATCTCTGGATCAGCATCAGGTGTAGCTGAAAATGAGATGTCAACCTGGTGAAGCTTCAACACAGGACTACATGCTAAACAGCGGAATCAGTAGGCGATAGACAGAGCTAAATGATCCCATAACCAACGTATCTGGTCCAAATTCTGCAGTCCTGCCATATCCAGTCAAAAATGGTGGCGGAGAATTAAGAAATTAACGGGACGCAGAGGCTCCCTGAACATCCCCATCCTCAAAGGTGGTGGAGCGCAGTATGTGAGTGCAAAAGACAAGGCTGAAGTGTTCGCAGCCATCTTCAGCAAGAAGCACCAAAGGGATGATCCTTCTCGGCCTCCTCCTGAGGTCCCCACCATCACAAATGCCAGTCTTCAGCCAATTCGATTCACTCAACAAGATATCAAGTCACGGATGAACGCACTAGACACAGTAAAACTATGTGCCCCAACAACATCCCAGCTGTAGTGCTGAAAACATATGTTGCAGAACCAGCCAAGCTGTTCCACTACATCGACAACACTGGCATCTACCAGTAGGAAGAATAAGGAGGCCTCACACTACTTGGATAATAAAAGTCCAAATTGGATGGAGGACCAAATGGTCTAGGGGTACAGATACACAAATGACTAAAAGTAGCGACGCAGATTAATAAGGCCATAAAAAGGCAAATCAAGCACTGGGGTTCATCTCTAGAGGGAAAGAATTCAAAAGCTGAGAAGTTATGTTAAACGCTTATAGAACACATGGAGTACTGGTCACAGTTCTGGTCTCCATATTATAGAAAGGATATAGAGGCATTGGAGAGGATGCAAAAAAGATTCACAAGTATGATACCAGAACTGAAAGAATATATGATGTGGAGATGCCGGTGATGGACTGGGGTGGACAAATGTAAGGAATCTTACAACACCAGGTTATAGTCCAACAGTTTTAATTGAATATCACAAGCTTTCGGAGCTTTCCTCCTTCGTCAGGTGTGTGAAGGTTTCCATAAAAGCTCCGCATATATAGTAACAGAACAATGCCTGGTGATTACAGATAATCTTTCCAACTGCCTGTTATCACACCTCTGCATGGATGGTGTTCAGACAGGGGAACATTGCACCCAAGACCACTGAATACGCAAGCGGTCAGATTACAAAGACATAAGAACATAAGAAATAGGAGCAGGAGTAGGCCAATCGGCCCCTCGAGCCTGCTCCGCCATTCAATAAGATCATGGCTGATCTGATCCTAACCTCAAATCTAAATTCATATCCAATTTCCTGTCCGCTCCCCATAACCCCTAATTCCCTTTACTTCTAGGAAACCCTCCATTTCTGTTTTAAATTTATTTAATGATGTAGCTTCCACAGCTTCCTGGGGCAGCAAATTCCACAGACCTACTACCCTCTGAGTGAAGAAGTTTCTCCTCATCTCAGTTTTGAAAGAGCAGCCCCTGATGCTAAGATTGTGCCCCCTCGTTCTAGTTTCACCCATCCTTGGGAACATCCCTACCGCATCCACCCGATCAAGCCCCTTCACAATCTTATATGTTTCAATAAGATCGCCTCTCATTCTTCTGAACTCCAATGAGTAGAGTCCCAATCTACTCAACCTCTCCTCATATGTCCGCCCCCTCATCCCCGGGAAAAAAAGAGACAGAGAGAGAGACAAAGAATGGCCAGTTGTATTAAAAACAGATAAGTTTTTTTTTTTCTCTCCGCCCCCCCCCCCGCCGCGGTGGGGTTACATGTAGCGCGACATGAACCCAAGATCCCGGTTGAGGCCGTCCTCATGGGTGCGGAACTTGGCTATCAATTTCTGCTCGACGATTTTGCGTTGTCGTGTGTCTCGAAGGCCGCCTTGGAGTACGCTTACCCGAAGATCGGAGGCTGAATGTCCTTGACTGCTGAAGTGTTCCCCGACTGGGAGGGAACCCTCCTGTCTGGCGATTGTTGTGCGGTGTCCGTTCATCCGTTGTCGCAGTGTCTGCATGGTCTCGCCAATGTACCATGCTCCGGGGCATCCTTTCCTGCAACATATGAGGTAGACAGGCACCTTAGCCAGTGCGTGCAGTTTCTCCTTATTTACTCTATCAAAACCCCTCTTAATTTTGAACACGTGGATTACTTCTACCCTTAACCTTCATTGCTCGAAGCAGAACAATCCCAGGTTCTCGATTCTCTCCACACAACTAAACCCCATCCCTGGTATAATTCTGAAAATCTCCTCTCCATCCTCTCCAAGACCTTGACCTCCTTAATAAATTATAGTGAGATGAACTAACATATCACAGGCCGGGGATCCAACTTGCCCTGTGGGGCTCAGTACCACACGGGTGAATCCAGGTAACTTAGCTCAGGCCGAGGACTGAGCCTCGGCTTTTCTTGCTCCGGGGCTCAGTAGCACACCTCGTGAGATCAGCTAACTCAGTACAGGCTGGAGATTGAACATGTGCCCATCCTGCTTTGTGTGGGACTCAGTACCACACCAGTTGAGATCAGCTCACTCAGTACAGGCCGGGATGGCGGAGAGAGACAGAGACACGGGTTGTGGTCTGTAACTTTTTATAAACACTTCAGTTTATTTCACTCCGTGTCCAACACCGTGCGATCTCCCCTGGTGTGTCAGCTTTCTGTGTTCATACAGTGTAATGTATTGAATTGTCTCTTGGATCACACGGGGTGGTAGACGGGGGTCTGTGTTCAGGGGGTGAGCTCTGATTCCCGCCCTCTTCTGGATTGAAAGGAGAAAAGAATGAATGAGAGAGAGAAGCGATGTGGGAGAAGGGATGATGGAAGAATTTGTCCGTGAACCTGATTAAAGTGGCCCAAAAACAAGATAATATTAAGATATCATCAGCAGAACATTAATACAAGCTGCAAAACAAAAGCAAAATGCTGCAGATGCTGGAAATCTGAAGTAAAAACAGAAAATGCTGGAAATACTCAGCAGGTCAGGCAGCATCTGTGGAGAGAGTTCTGATGAAAGGTCATCGGCCTGAAAGGATGTTTCTCTCTCCACAGATGCTGCCTGAGCTGCTGAGTGTTTCCCGCATTTTCTGTTTTTATTATTAATATAACCTGAGCTCTCTCGAGCGTTTGTTGGTCGATTCACTGATAAAGCTGGGAATTGAGGGGAAGCTGGTTCATGGCGAACCCCAGCTCTGAATCCCCCCGGCAGAGAGTTCAAGGAATGTTTAATATAAATGAGATTCACCGACAGGATCAGAAAATCTCTCCTTGATGGTCGGTCTCATTCTCCCGAAGTGAGGAATGAGCGGGAGGGGCAATTCCACCCGGGGTTATATTTTATTCCAAGAGAATGACCCAAAGTCTAGCTTTCTGGGGGGCCGAAATAGTTCAGTTGGGAGAGCGAATCTAAAGGTTCCTGGTTCGATCCCGGGTTTCAGTAGTTTTGGGTTATTTTGTTTCTTCTTCTTTGGGCCGATTCTCGAACATTTATTTGCACTGACATTTTTACCCGACACTGAACGGTTGGGGATGGAACAGAGAGACATCAAGGATGTCTGTATTTAGCTTTTATTTCTCTATTTCCTTCCGACTTTCTCTTTGGTTTTTGTCTCTCTCGGTGCTCGATGAGCATTTGATTTGATGCCTTTGTCCTAAACTGATGCCTTTTCCACATCTCAGGCGGTCAGACACGCTCTGTCTGTCTGTTACTGCTTGTGACCATTAACGGGAACAGGCCGCGAGTTGAACATTTATCAGCAAACCGCCAGAGAGATAACACAGCGGGAATAAAACACATTGCCTCACATTGTTAGACACCGAGTGACACAGATTGTAATGTGTGTCAGTAAACAGACCCGGAAAACAAAGTCCGAGAAAGGAAAGAAATAGAGAGATAGAAAAGAGTGATAAAAAGAAAGAAAACCCTTTCTCCACCCCAACAACAACAACAACTTGCATTTATATCGCGCCTTTAACGGAGTAAAACGTCCCAAGGCGTTTCACAGGAGCGATTATCAAACAAAATGTGACACGGAGCCACATAAGGAGATATTGGGACAGGTGAGGTAGGTTTTAAGTGTCTTAAGGGAGGAGAGAGAGGTCGAGAGGCGGGAGGTTTAGGGAGGGAAATCCAGAGCTTTGGGCCCAGTCGGTTGAAGGCACGGCCGCCAATGGTGGAGCGATGAAAATCGTGGATGCGCAAGAGGCCTGAATTGGAGGAGCTCAGAGATCTCAGAGGGTTGTCGGGGTGGAGGAGGTTTCAGAGATCGGGAGGGGCGAGGTCATGGAAGGATTTGAACACGAGGATGAGAATTTAAAATTTGAGATGTTGGTGGACTGGGAGCCAATGTCGGTCAGCGAGCAGAGGGGTTCTCCTCCTGAACGGTGGTTTGAATGTTCGGGGGGCGGGGCTGTGATAAATATCTTGATTTAATATAATGATCCCACTTTTCATCTACCCCGAATTATTACAATGCTGACCTGGAACAATCTTGAACATACCGCAAAACAAGACATTAAGATCAATGGTCACTTTAGCAAGGAGTTTAGAAGATTCTTCGAAGAAGGAGAAGGCTCAAGAAATGGACTGTGACCATTTCATGACGGCCTATTTATTTGTGTCCAGGGAGAGGGATGAGGCACATGAAATGTTTCACACATTTCAAATCTCCGCGGTCAGACTGCCGATTGTTTATTGATCAGGAAGATGGCTGGTAATAATCTGAGACCCAGTGAAGAGGTGAGAACAGAGCAGCAGGGAATGATCCCAGAACAATAGGAGCCAGCAGCTCACCGTCTGGTCCCTGTGTCAGGGACAATACACAACACCTCAGCTCCAGACCAGGAACAGAGAGCTGCTGTTAACGTGGCCCAGCCCTCGCTAACTGCTGGAACTGTGGGATGGAAATCAGACTTTGGGTCTCGGAGGCTGCTTTAGGGGCTCAGTGGCTCATCGAAAGAATGATTTCTATTAAAGAGCAGGGCTCTGCTCCATCACAGACTGATACTGTACAGTACATGGCAGAGTAAAGCTCCCTCTACACTGTGCCATCAAACACTCCGGGGGCAGGTGCATCAAGGGTTAGATCAAGATTAAATCTCCCTCTACACAGTCACAGAGGATGTCATTTGTGACTTTGACAAGGGCCGTTTCAGTACTGTGGCAGGAGTGGAAACCTGATTGGAGGGATTCAAACATGGTGTTGTGGGAAAGATGGACATGGATTTGGGAGGCGACAACACTTTGGAGAGGAAAGGGAGGTGGGAGATGGGGTGGTAGTTTGCAAGGACACAGGGGTCAAGGGTGGGTCTTTTATGAAAGGAGGGTGATAATGGATGATTTGATGGGGAGGGGGACAGTACCTGAGGAGAGGAGACCATTAACAATGTCAGCTAACATGCGGCCAGGAAGGGAGGTTGGGTGGTCAGCAGTTTGGTGGGAATAGGGTCGAGGGAGCAGGAGTTGGGTCTCATGGTCAAGAGAGCTCAGAGAGGGCATGAGGGGAGATAGGAGAGAAACTTGGTGGGCTAGGGGAATGGAGGGGAGCGGCAGAGGCAGCTGAATGGATGGTCTCAATCTTAGTCACATCCCCCCATGACTGTCTTTCAATTGATCTGAAATCTTTCTCTTCTGGTTATTAACCCTTCCATCACTGGAAACAATTTCTCCTTACATACTCTGTCAAAACCTTTCATAATTGTGAATACCTCCTTTGAATCGTCTGTTAACTTTCCGGTTGTAGTCTCAGTGCCCTTCCTGCTAGTTTGTTTTTCAGTTCCCATATGGTTTTGCGATGAGGATTCCTGGTTTTCACCCAGGTGGCCCGGGTTCGACTCCCGGTGTGGGAATAGTAAACTTGCGTCCCAGCCTCCCAATTTGCTTGCAGTCCGGGCTGTGGCTGCTCCTTCTGAGTTTGCACCACAGCCACACTGAGAAAGGAGGCAAACCACAGCACTTAAAGGGACAGTGCACCAAAAACCCAGTCCCACAAGCTGAAGGGAAACAAGCAACAATGTCCCGACAGGTCACTCAGCAGCTCATGGCCAAGTGTTTGACTACAATCAATTTATCGTTTACTGCAAAACCCGAGTCTGAATGAAACACTCACAGAACATTCTGGAAATACTCAGCGGGTCGGGCCCCATCTGTGGAGAGAACGGACCAATTAACTGAGAGTCTCAATGAGACGAGGAAAGAGACACGGCCCACTGTTTTGCACCTTGCACATCCTCAGGACATCCCAACGCACTTCACTAGAAGTTCAGTCACGATCGTTTTATAAGAGAACGTAGCAGCCAAGTTGTGCACAGCAAGATCCCACAAACAGTGATGATATATTGAGCAGACCTCCTGTTTGTTGGGTGCTGATGGTTGTGGAAAGAATATTGGCCAGGACACCGGGAGAACTCCCTGCTCTTCACAAATTGCCACGGGACATTAAAAACCTCGGAGCAGAAAGAAGGGACCCCCATTAAACACCTCATTCAAAGGACAGCACCTCTCACGATGCAGCTCCCTCTCAGAACGACACAGTCAGTCTGGATCATGTGTCCCAGTCCTGGAACGGGAGCTGGAACCCACACCCTTCTAAACACCAGCCTGACTCCCTGTGGTTACTCTCACCCTTGGCTGGTGATGAAACAGACTGTGCCACTCCCAGAGTAACTGATGACCACAGCCTCAGCCCTGGGTTCCGGTCTGCATCATAACCGCAGCCTGTTACATCTCATAGAAAGTGGCGTGGGATTCCTGAGTTCATTCTGTGATCTGCATTGGGGGAGTGGGACTACATGGATTGATCTTGCATAGAGCCGGTAAGGACTCGATGGGCCGAATGGCCTCCTTCCGTGCTGTACCTTTCTATGATTCCAGGATTCGATGTGGGTGGAGAGGGATATAAGGAAGTGATCAGAGATGGCCTTATCCATGATTGACACAATCGGGAGTAAAGAGGCCACGTGAGATGGCAAGGTCGAGGGGGTGGCCATGAATATGGGTCGGGGAGTTTTTATGCAGGGAGAGATTAAGGGAGGATAAAGTATCACACAATAGACTTGTTGGCAAAATTGAAGCCCATTGGATTAAATGGACAATGGCAGCGTGGATCCAAATTTGGCCAAGGGGCAGAAAACAGAAGTGAACGGTTGTTTTTCAGACTGGAGGCAAGTTTTTTTTTATTTGTTCACGGGATGTGGGCATCACTGGCAAGGCTGGCATTTATTGCCCATCCCAAAGAGGGCAATTAAGAATCAACCACCTTGCTGTGGGTCTGGAGTCACATATGAGCCAGACCAGGTAAGGACAGCAGGTTTCCTTCCTGAAAGGGCATTAGTGAACCAGATGGGTTTTTACAACAATCTGGTAGTTTCATGGTTATCATTACTGATACTAGTATTCTAATTCCAGATTTTTTATTTAATTAATTGAATTGTTAAATTCACCAGCTGCTGTGGTGAGATTTGAACTTGTGACTCTGGATTTTAGTCCAGGCCTCTGGATTATTAGCCGAGTAACATAACCACTACGCTACCGTACCCTGTATACAGGGGTGTCCCCCAGGGCTCGGTATTAGGACCACTGCTCTTTTTGATATATATTAATGATTGGGACTTGGGAGTACAGGGTATAATTTCAAAGTTTGCACATGACACGAAACTCGAAAATGTAATTAACAATGTGGAGGATAGTAACAGACTTCAGGAGGACATAGACAGACTGGTGAAATGGGCAGAAACATGGCAGATAAAATTTAATGCAGAGAATTGTGAAGTGATACATTTGGTAGGAAGATTGAGGAGAGACAATATAAACTAAATGGTGCAATTTTAAAGGGAGTGGATGAATAGAGAGACCTGGGGGTGTCGTTACACAAATCTTTGAAGGTGCAGGATAAGTTGAGAAGGCTGTTTAAAAAAGCAAATGGGGCCCTTGGCTTTATTAATTGAGGCACAGAATACAAAAGCAAGGAATTGATACGAAACCTTTATAAAACACTGGTTGGGCCTCAGCTGGAGTATTGTGTTCAATTCTGGACACCAAACATTGGGAAGGATGTCAAGGCCTTAGAGAGGGTGCAGAGGAGATTTACTAGAATGGTGCCATGGATGAGGGACTTCAGTTCTGTGGAGAGACTGATTAAAGTTCACTCTGAACTGCCCCATCAAACACTCCCAAGACAGGTACAGCACGGGTTATATGCAGAATGAAGCTCCCTCTACACTGTCAAATCAAACATTCCCAGGGCAGGTACAACACGGGTTAGATACACAGTAATGCTTCCTCTACTCTGTGCAGTTTAGATCTCGCCTCAGATTTCAGATAAAAGGTTGCTTTGCTGCGCAGTCTGCTGGTGTCTCTCTCTTTGTACTCAGTTACACAGCTCTCTACCTCCCTCTGCTGGTGTCTCTTTGTATCTCTGTACTCAGTTACACCGCTCTCTACCTCCCTCTGCTGGTGTCTCTCTCTTTCTCTGAACTCAGTTACACCGCTCTCTACCTCCCTCTGCTGGTGTCTCTCTGTCTCTCTGTACTCAGTTACACCGCTCTCTACCTCCCTCTGCTGGTGTCTCTCTGTATCTCTATACTAAGTTACACCGCTCTCTACCTCCCTCTGCTGGTGTCTCTCTGTATCTCTGTACCCAGTTACACCGCTCTCTACCTCCCTCTGCTGGTGTCTCTCTGTATCTCTGTACTCAGTTACACCGCTCTCTACCTCCCTCTGCTGGTGTCTCTCTGTATCTCTATACTAAGTTACACCGTTCTCTACCTCCCTCTGCTGGTGTCTCTCTGTATCTCTGTACTCAGTTACACCGCTCTCTACCTCCCTCTGCTGGTGTCTCTCTGTATCACTGTACACAGTTGCACCGCTCTCTACCTCCCTCCTCTGGTGTCTCTCTGTATCTCTGTGCTCAGTTGCACCGCTCAGTCTGTCCCCGCAGCTCCTTCGGGAGTTTCATGATTTTGGAATGAAGACTTTTTCCTGTGTGACTTGTGAAGTTTTGATCAGTGAAATGTTTGTGAAAGAGAAGGATTGTGAGCTTGTAGTGTGGGACAGATGTTGTTTAACAGAGAAGCCACACGATGCCATAAATTGCGCAATGGTTTCTGTCGTGCAGCGATTGTCACATTTATCTCACACGCGAAAAGTCCCCGGTTCGATCTTGGGTGGGAACGTTATTTGGGAATTTCCTCCGCTTGAATCTCCAGGTTGAGCTTTTTCTTCTGTGGAAAGCGGGCGATAATTCGCTTTTCCTGTTCAATTTGGCCACGGCTGCACCACATTCCTTCGGGGAAGAAGCGATTTGGGAGAAGGGATGATGGAAGAAAGTGCCCATGAACCTGATTAAATGAGGCCAAACACAAGATAAAATTAAGATATCATCAGCTGAACATGAACATAACCTGAGCTCCGGGATCTGAGCGGGTCCCATTCCCCCAGAGGGAGGAATGAGCGGGAGGGGAAATTCCACCCGGTTTATATTTTCCTCCAAGGTGATGTCACAAAGTCCAATTTCCAGTGGAGCCGAAATAGTTGAGTTTGGAGAGCGTGAGATTGAAGATCTGAAGGTCTCTGGGTTTGATTCTGTGTTCGGTGATTTTTGTTGCTTTGTTCTCGTTCTTTGAGTCGATTGTCGCATTTATTTACACTGAAATTTTAACCGGCACAGAAAGGTTGGGGAAGAAATAGACAGGCATCAAGAATGGGAAATATTGATAGTGTCTTTATTGAGCTTTTATTTCTCTTTTCTCTTCTGCCTTTTTCTCTGGAATTTGTCTCTCTCGGTGCCGGGAGACCATTTGATTTGAGGCATTTGTCCTGAACTGATGTCTTTTCCACATCTCGGGGCGGTCAGACCCGCTCTGTCTGTTACTACTTGTGATCATTGACGGGAACAGGCCGCGAGTTAAACGTTTATCAGCAAACCGACAGAGAGAAAACACAACGGGAATCAAACTCATTGGGCATGATTCTATCGGAGGGTCATGGGAGGTCGTCAGGGGTCATGGGTGGGTCAATCATCGGAGGGAGGGCTCAGTCATCGGGGTTGGGGGCCATCGCGGGGGTCGGAGATCATGGGGTTCGTAGCTCGTGCAGGGGTGTCGGTGATTTGGAGGGGGTCGTCCGATCGCCTGTGTGGGATCACGGCAGGTTGGCTTGTTGGGCCAGGGGGAAGCACTCCTGCTCCTTCGGGCCCACAAGCTGTGCAATAAAGGCACTTAACTGCTGTTTCGGGCCTTCTCGCCTCCTCTCATGTGGTGTGAAGGAGAAGGCCCAGGAATCCTGGCCCCAAGAGTTTAAAATAAAATAGCTGTAAAAATGGAGGCCCACATGCCAGCTACATAAACACTCACACACAGACATATACACACAAACATACACACACCAATAACATAAAGTACTTGACAAACAGTGGAAGCAGCATGCTGCAGATGGAGCTCAGCGATCCTACAAAAAACGGACCCGATCAAAGCTCTGCAGTCCTGCCGCACCCATTTGTGAATGATGGTGGATAATTAAGAGACAATTTGAGGACTGGATGCAGAGCAATTGTGATTTTTACTAACTGGTGGTTAAGGTGACAGATTAGAAATTCATTCATTTCCCCCGCGCAGGTTCAAATCTGACAGACTTCAGATCCCGTCATTCATCAACCTGTTTCATCTCTGCGTTTCAAAATTCAAATTCAAATTCCCCAGCATTGAGTACCTCGAGTTTTATGCTTATTTTAATTGATCTGCAAGATTTCACGAAATCTACGACAGAAATGGAACAAAAATCAGCCAAATTATCCATATTCTGACTCTCAGTATTTCTGAGTCAATCCATGTGTATGTGTGTCTGTGTCTGTCTGTCTGTGTATGTGCCTCATATTTTCTATATTTTCCTGAGAAGATCTGTCTCTTTCTGTCTCACTCTCTCCCGCGTTACCCACATCATGATCCAACATGTGATGCAAAAGTGGTCGGTAATTTTTCTTTCAACAGTGGTTCGTGGAAAGTGAAACAAACTGTCATCAAATGAACAGTTCAAACAGATTCACTGAAAAGTGAAGCATCTTTGGTGAATATACGGTAAATGTCTGTACCAATTCCTCGTTAGTATAGTGGTGAGTATCCCCGCCTGTCACGCGGGAGACCGGGGTTCAATTCCCCGACGAGGAGGTTATTGCTGCTTTCGAAGCTTCACTTTCATTTATCTGAAATATTGGATGTTGAAAATACAATGAAAAACTGACTCGGCCTTTCCCACTTCTGCAATTTGATTTCACAGCGATTTTAAATATCTGCTCTCTGCCTCACGCTTCAGCTCGATGTGAGAACCACAATGATGGGCAAGAAATAAAATGCAGAATCGCGCTGTCACCAGCCCGAAACAGAGAGAGACAGGTCTTGGAACAGGCGCAGACATGAAAGATCTTACATACAGCAATGAAAAGGATGCACGTTTCAGTGAATCTATTTTAACGACTTCTTTGATGACAATTTGTTTAACTTTCCACATGCCACTGTTGAAAGAAGACTTACTTTCTATCTCTTTATTAGTCAAGGTCCAGAGAAAAATTATTTGGGGAGCAGGGAAAAAGTGACAGATAGAAAGAAAGAGAGAGACACTCAGAAACGCATATAACAAGTGAGACAGACATAGTCATATTCACACATACACAAACACACACATTCCTAGCTACATAAACACACCAATAACCTGAAAGTAACACAGGACTACTTGACAAACAGTGGAAGCAGCATGCTGTTGAGAGAGCTTAGCGATCCCACAAACAACGGATCAGATCAAAGCTCTGCAGTCCTGCCACACCCATTTGTGAATGATGGTGGATAATTAAACAACTAACGGGAAGAGGCTCTATGAACATCCCCATCCTCAATGATGGTAAAGCCCAGCACGTGAGTGCAAAGTTTTAGAAACCGTCTTCAGCCAGAAGTGCCGAGTGGATGATCCATCTCGACCTCCTCCCGAAATCCCCACCATCACAGAAGCCAGTCGAACATCGAGGTGAAGAGTGACGCTGAGAGCAGATTTTAAAACCGCTGGAAAATCAGTGAAATTAAATTGGGGAAAGTGGGAAACTCCGAGTCAGTTTTTCACTGTATATTCCGCATCCAATATTGGAGATAAAAGCTTTTGAAGGCGGCGAAAATTTAATCTCCTCGTCGGGGAATTGAACCCCGGTCTCCCGCGTGACAGGCGGGGATACTCACCACTATACTAACGAGGAGCTGCTACATTGACCGTGCACTCATCCCAGATGGCGTTAGACATGCTTCATGTATCAGTGCATTTCTTTTAACTATTTATTTGATGATAGTTTGCTTCATTTTCCACGGGCCACTCTTGAAAGAACCTTTTACATTTCCTTCTCTTTGTTAGACAACGACAACTGACTCTGTCTTTCTTTCATTCTTTCTTTCTCTCTTATCGTGGTGAGTTGCCCCGCCTTAGTCCGGGGTTTCATTCCCCGACGGGGAGGAAGCATTTATCAGACGCCAACTTTTAATTTTATGTCTTCGCCGAGCTTCTTCCTGAACAAAAACTGCAGAGCAACAAAACAGGTGATTGTCACTTTCAGAATATTATTGTACGGAGACTATTTGAGGACTGGATGCAGAGCAATTGTGATTTTTACTAACTGGTGATTAAGGTGACAGATTAGAAATTCATTCATTGGTTCAAATCTGACAGACTTCAGATCCCGTCATTCATCAACCTGTTTCATCTCTGCGTTTCAAAATTCAACAAGTTTCTTGTAGAATTAATAATTCTTAAGTGAATTAAAATTCCACAGCATTGAGTACCTCGAGTTTTATGCTCATTTTAATTGATCTGCAAGATTTCACGAAATCTACGACAGAAATAGAACAAAAATCAGCCAAATTATCCATATTCTGACTCTCAGTATTTCTGAGTCAATCCATGTGCATGTGTGTCTGTTTCTGCGTGTCTGTCTGTCTGTCTGTGTATGTGCCTCATATTTTCTATATTTTCCTGAGAAGATCTGTCTCTTTCTGTCTCACTCTCTCCCGCGTTACCCACATCATGATCCAACATGTGATGCAAAAGTGGTCGGTAATTTTTCTTTCAACAGTGGTTCGTGGAAAGTGAAACAAACTGTCATCAAATGAACAGTTCAAACAGATTCACTGAAAAGTGAAGCATCTTTGGTGAATATACGGTAAATGTCTGTACCAATTCCTCGTTAGTATAGTGGTGAGTATCCCCGCCTGTCACGCGGGAGACCGGGGTTCAATTCCCCGACGAGGAGGTTATTGCTGCTTTCGAAGCTTCACTTTCATTTATCTGAAATATTGGATGTTGAAAATACAATGAAAAACTGACTCGGCCTTTCCCACTTCTGCAATTTGATTTCACAGCGATTTTAAATATCTGCTCTCTGCCTCACGCTTCAGCTCGATGTGAGAACCACAATGATGGGCAAGAAATAAAACGCAGAATCGCGCTGTCACCAGCCCGAAACAGAGAGAGACAGGTCTTGGAACAGGCGCAGACATGAAAGATCTTACATACAGCAATGAAAAGGATGCACGTTTCAGTGAATCTATTTTAACGACTTCTTTGATGACAATTTGTTTAACTTTCCACATGCCACTGTTGAAAGAAGACTTACTTTCTATCTCTTTATTAGTCAAGGTCCAGAGAAAAATTATTTGGGGAGCAGGGAAAAAGTGACAGATAGAAAGAAAGAGAGAGACACTCAGAAACGCATATAACAAGTGAGACAGACATAGTCATATTCACACATACACAAACACACACATTCCTAGCTACATAAACACACCAATAACCTGAAAGTAACACAGGACTACTTGACAAACAGTGGAAGCAGCATGCTGTTGAGAGAGCTTAGCGATCCCACAAACAACGGATCAGATCAAAGCTCTGCAGTCCTGCCACACCCATTTGTGAATGATGGTGGATAATTAAACAACTAACGGGAAGAGGCTCTATGAACATCCCCATCCTCAATGATGGTAAAGCCCAGCACGTGAGTGCAAAGTTTTAGAAACCGTCTTCAGCCAGAAGTGCCGAGTGGATGATCCATCTCGACCTCCTCCCGAAATCCCCACCATCACAGAAGCCAGTCGAACATCGAGGTGAAGAGTGACGCTGAGAGCAGATTTTAAAACCGCTGGAAAATCAGTGAAATTAAATTGGGGAAAGTGGGAAACTCCGAGTCAGTTTTTCACTGTATATTCCGCATCCAATATTGGAGATAAAAGCTTTTGAAGGCGGCGAAAATTTAATCTCCTCGTCGGGGAATTGAACCCCGGTCTCCCGCGTGACAGGCGGGGATACTCACCACTATACTAACGAGGAGCTGCTACATTGACCGTGCACTCATCCCAGATGGCGTTAGACATGCTTCATGTATCAGTGCATTTCTTTTAACTATTTATTTGATGATAGTTTGCTTCATTTTCCACGGGCCACTCTTGAAAGAACCTTTTACATTTCCTTCTCTTTGTTAGACAACGACAACTGACTCAGTCTTTCTTTCGTTCTTTCTTTCTCTCTTATCGTGGTGAGTTGCCCCGCCTTAGTCCGGGGTTTCATTCCCCGACGGGGAGGAAGCATTTATCAGACGCCAACTTTTAATTTTATGTCTTCGCCGAGCTTCTTCCTGAACAAAAACTGCAGAGCAACAAAACAGGTGATTGTCACTTTCAGAATATTATTGTATGGAGACTATTTGAGGACTGGATGCAGAGCAATTGTGATTTTTACTAACTGGTGATTAAGGTGACAGATTAGAAATTCATTCATTGGTTCAAATCTGACAGACTTCAGATCCCGTCATTCATCAACCTGTTTCATCTCTGCGTTTCAAAATTCAACAAGTTTCTTGTAGAATTAATAATTCTTAAGTGAATTAAAATTCCACAGCATTGAGTACCTCGAGTTTTATGCTCATTTTAATTGATCTGCAAGATTTCACGAAATCTACGACAGAAATAGAACAAAAATCAGCCAAATTATCCATATTCTGACTCTCAGTATTTCTGAGTCAATCCATGTGCATGTGTGTCTGTTTCTGCGTGTCTGTCTGTCTGTCTGTGTATGTGCCTCATATTTTCTATATTTTCCTGAGAAGATCTGTCTCTTTCTGTCTCACTCTCTCCCGCGTTACCCACATCATGATCCAACATGTGATGCAAAAGTGGTCGGTAATTTTTCTTTCAACAGTGGTTCGTGGAAAGTGAAACAAACTGTCATCAAATGAACAGTTCAAACAGATTCACTGAAAAGTGAAGCATCTTTGGTGAATATACGGTAAATGTCTGTACCAATTCCTCGTTAGTATAGTGGTGAGTATCCCCGCCTGTCACGCGGGAGACCGGGGTTCAATTCCCCGACGAGGAGGTTATTGCTGCTTTCGAAGCTTCACTTTCATTTATCTGAAATATTGGATGTTGAAAATACAATGAAAAACTGACTCGGCCTTTCCCACTTCTGCAATTTGATTTCACAGCGATTTTAAATATCTGCTCTCTGCCTCACGCTTCAGCTCGATGTGAGAACCACAATGATGGGCAAGAAATAAAACGCAGAATCGCGCTGTCACCAGCCCGAAACAGAGAGAGACAGGTCTCGGAACAGGCGCAGACATGAAAGATCTTACATACAGCAATGAAAAGGATGCACGTTTCAGTGAATCTATTTTAACGACTTCTTTGATGACAATTTGTTTAACTTTCCACATGCCACTGTTGAAAGAAGACTTACTTTCTATCTCTTTATTAGTCAAGGTCCAGAGAAAAATTATTTGGGGAGCAGGGAAAAAGTGACAGATAGAAAGAAAGAGAGAGACACTCAGAAACGCATATAACAAGTGAGACAGACATAGTCATATTCACACATACACAAACACACACATTCCTAGCTACATAAACACACCAATAACCTGAAAGTAACACAGGACTACTTGACAAACAGTGGAAGCAGCATGCTGTTGAGAGAGCTTAGCGATCCCACAAACAACGGATCAGATCAAAGCTCTGCAGTCCTGCCACACCCATTTGTGAATGATGGTGGATAATTAAACAACTAACGGGAAGAGGCTCTATGAACATCCCCATCCTCAATGATGGTAAAGCCCAGCACGTGAGTGCAAAGTTTTAGAAACCGTCTTCAGCCAGAAGTGCCGAGTGGATGATCCATCTCGACCTCCTCCCGAAATCCCCACCATCACAGAAGCCAGTCGAACATCGAGGTGAAGAGTGACGCTGAGAGCAGATTTTAAAACCGCTGGAAAATCAGTGAAATTAAATTGGGGAAAGTGGGAAACTCCGAGTCAGTTTTTCACTGTATATTCCGCATCCAATATTGGAGATAAAAGCTTTTGAAGGCGGCGAAAATTTAATCTCCTCGCCGGGGAATTGAACCCCGGTCTCCCGCGTGACAGGCGGGGATACTCACCACTATACTAACGAGGAGCTGCTACATTGACCGTGCACTCATCCCAGATGGCGTTAGACATGCTTCATGTATCAGTGCATTTCTTTTAACTATTTATTTGATGATAGTTTGTTTCATTTTCCACGGGCCACTCTTGAAAGAACCTTTTACATTTCCTTCTCTTTGTTAGACAACGACAACTGACTCTGTCTTTCTTTCGTTCTTTCTTTCTCTCTTATCGTGGTGAGTTGCCCCGCCTTAGTCCGGGGTTTCATTCCCCGACGGGGAGGAAGCATTTATCAGACGCCAACTTTTAATTTTATGTCTTCGCCGAGCTTCTTCCTGAACAAAAACTGCAGAGCAACAAAACAGGTGATTGTCACTTTCAGAATATTATTGTACGGAGACTATTTGAGGACTGGATGCGGAGCAATTGTGATTTTTACTAACTGGTGATTAAGGTGACAGATTAGAAATTCATTCATTGGTTCAAATCTGACAGACTTCAGATCCCGTCATTCATCAACCTGTTTCATCTCTGCGTTTCAAAATTCAACAAGTTTCTTGTAGAATTAATAATTCTTAAGTGAATTAAAATTCCACAGCATTGAGTACCTCGAGTTTTATGCTCATTTTAATTGATCTGCAAGATTTCACGAAATCTACGACAGAAATAGAACAAAAATCAGCCAAATTATCCATATTCTGACTCTCAGTATTTCTGAGTCAATCCATGTGCATGTGTGTCTGTTTCTGCGTGTCTGTCTGTCTGTCTGTGTATGTGCCTCATATTTTCTATATTTTCCTGAGAAGATCTGTCTCTTTCTGTCTCACTCTCTCCCGCGTTACCCACATCATGATCCAACATGTGATGCAAAAGTGGTCGGTAATTTTTCTTTCAACAGTGGTTCGTGGAAAGTGAAACAAACTGTCATCAAATGAACAGTTCAAACAGATTCACTGAAAAGTGAAGCATCTTTGGTGAATATACGGTAAATGTCTGTACCAATTCCTCGTTAGTATAGTGGTGAGTATCCCCGCCTGTCACGCGGGAGACCGGGGTTCAATTCCCCGACGAGGAGGTTATTGCTGCTTTCGAAGCTTCACTTTCATTTATCTGAAATATTGGATGTTGAAAATACAATGAAAAACTGACTCGGCCTTTCCCACTTCTGCAATTTGATTTCACAGCGATTTTAAATATCTGCTCTCTGCCTCACGCTTCAGCTCGATGTGAGAACCACAATGATGGGCAAGAAATAAAACGCAGAATCGCGCTGTCACCAGCCCGAAACAGAGAGAGACAGGTCTCGGAACAGGCGCAGACATGAAAGATCTTACATACAGCAATGAAAAGGATGCACGTTTCAGTGAATCTATTTTAACGACTTCTTTGATGACAATTTGTTTAACTTTCCACATGCCACTGTTGAAAGAAGACTTACTTTCTATCTCTTTATTAGTCAAGGTCCAGAGAAAAATTATTTGGGGAGCAGGGAAAAAGTGACAGATAGAAAGAAAGAGAGAGACACTCAGAAACGCATATAACAAGTGAGACAGACATAGTCATATTCACACATACACAAACACACACATTCCTAGCGACATAAACACACCAATAACCTGAAAGTAACACAGGACTACTTGACAAACAGTGGAAGCAGCATGCTGTTGAGAGAGCTTAGCGATCCCACAAACAACGGATCAGATCAAAGCTCTGCAGTCCTGCCACACCCATTTGTGAATGATGGTGGATAATTAAACAACTAACGGGAAGAGGCTCTATGAACATCCCCATCCTCAATGATGGTAAAGCCCAGCACGTGAGTGCAAAGTTTTAGAAACCGTCTTCAGCCAGAAGTGCCGAGTGGATGATCCATCTCGACCTCCTCCCGAAATCCCCACCATCACAGAAGCCAGTCGAACATCGAGGTGAAGAGTGACGCTGAGAGCAGATTTTAAAACCGCTGGAAAATCAGTGAAATTAAATTGGGGAAAGTGGGAAACTCCGAGTCAGTTTTTCACTGTATATTCCGCATCCAATATTGGAGATAAAAGCTTTTGAAGGCGGCGAAAATTTAATCTCCTCGTCGGGGAATTGAACCCCGGTCTCCCGCGTGACAGGCGGGGATACTCACCACTATACTAACGAGGAGCTGCTACATTGACCGTGCACTCATCCCAGATGGCGTTAGACATGCTTCATGTATCAGTGCATTTCTTTTAACTATTTATTTGATGATAGTTTGCTTCATTTTCCACGGGCCACTCTTGAAAGAACCTTTTACATTTCCTTCTCTTTGTTAGACAACGACAACTGACTCAGTCTTTCTTTCGTTCTTTCTTTCTCTCTTATCGTGGTGAGTTGCCCCGCCTTAGTCCGGGGTTTCATTCCCCGACGGGGAGGAAGCATTTATCAGACGCCAACTTTTAATTTTATGTCTTCGCCGAGCTTCTTCCTGAACAAAAACTGCAGAGCAACAAAACAGGTGATTGTCACTTTCAGAATATTATTGTACGGAGACTATTTGAGGACTGGATGCAGAGCAATTGTGATTTTTACTAACTGGTGATTAAGGTGACAGAGTAGAAATTCATTCATTGGTTCAAATCTGACAGACTTCAGATCCCGTCATTCATCAACCTGTTTCATCTCTGCGTTTCAAAATTCAACAAGTTTCTTGTAGAATTAATAATTCTTAAGTGAATTAAAATTCCACAGCATTGAGTACCTCGAGTTTTATGCTCATTTTAATTGATCTGCAAGATTTCACGAAATCTACGACAGAAATAGAACAAAAATCAGCCAAATTATCCATATTCTGACTCTCAGTATTTCTGAGTCAATCCATGTGCATGTGTGTCTGTTTCTGCGTGTCTGTCTGTCTGTCTGTGTATGTGCCTCATATTTTCTATATTTTCCTGAGAAGATCTGTCTCTTTCTGTCTCACTCTCTCCCGCGTTACCCACATCATGATCCAACATGTGATGCAAAAGTGGTCGGTAATTTTTCTTTCAACAGTGGTTCGTGGAAAGTGAAACAAACTGTCATCAAATGAACAGTTCAAACAGATTCACTGAAAAGTGAAGCATCTTTGGTGAATATACGGTAAATGTCTGTACCAATTCCTCGTTAGTATAGTGGTGAGTATCCCCGCCTGTCACGCGGGAGACCGGGGTTCAATTCCCCGACGAGGAGGTTATTGCTGCTTTCGAAGCTTCACTTTCATTTATCTGAAATATTGGATGTTGAAAATACAATGAAAAACTGACTCGGCCTTTCCCACTTCTGCAATTTGATTTCACAGCGATTTTAAATATCTGCTCTCTGCCTCACGCTTCAGCTCGATGTGAGAACCACAATGATGGGCAAGAAATAAAACGCAGAATCGCGCTGTCACCAGCCCGAAACAGAGAGAGACAGGTCTCGGAACAGGCGCAGACATGAAAGATCTTACATACAGCAATGAAAAGGATGCACGTTTCAGTGAATCTATTTTAACGACTTCTTTGATGACAATTTGTTTAACTTTCCACATGCCACTGTTGAAAGAAGACTTACTTTCTATCTCTTTATTAGTCAAGGTCCAGAGAAAAATTATTTGGGGAGCAGGGAAAAAGTGACAGATAGAAAGAAAGAGAGAGACACTCAGAAACGCATATAACAAGTGAGACAGACATAGTCATATTCACACATACACAAACACACACATTCCTAGCGACATAAACACACCAATAACCTGAAAGTAACACAGGACTACTTGACAAACAGTGGAAGCAGCATGCTGTTGAGAGAGCTTAGCGATCCCACAAACAACGGATCAGATCAAAGCTCTGCAGTCCTGCCACACCCATTTGTGAATGATGGTGGATAATTAAACAACTAACGGGAAGAGGCTCTATGAACATCCCCATCCTCAATGATGGTAAAGCCCAGCACGTGAGTGCAAAGTTTTAGAAACCGTCTTCAGCCAGAAGTGCCGAGTGGATGATCCATCTCGACCTCCTCCCGAAATCCCCACCATCACAGAAGCCAGTCGAACATCGAGGTGAAGAGTGACGCTGAGAGCAGATTTTAAAACCGCTGGAAAATCAGTGAAATTAAATTGGGGAAAGTGGGAAACTCCGAGTCAGTTTTTCACTGTATATTCCGCATCCAATATTGGAGATAAAAGCTTTTGAAGGCGGCGAAAATTTAATCTCCTCGTCGGGGAATTGAACCCCGGTCTCCCGCGTGACAGGCGGGGATACTCACCACTATACTAACGAGGAGCTGCTACATTGACCGTGCACTCATCCCAGATGGCGTTAGACATGCTTCATGTATCAGTGCATTTCTTTTAACTATTTATTTGATGATAGTTTGTTTCATTTTCCACGGGCCACTCTTGAAAGAACCTTTTACATTTCCTTCTCTTTGTTAGACAACGACAACTGACTCTGTCTTTCTTTCGTTCTTTCTTTCTCTCTTATCGTGGTGAGTTGCCCCGCCTTAGTCCGGGGTTTCATTCCCCGACGGGGAGGAAGCATTTATCAGACGCCAACTTTTAATTTTATGTCTTCGCCGAGCTTCTTCCTGAACAAAAACTGCAGAGCAACAAAACAGGTGATTGTCACTTTCAGAATATTATTGTACGGAGACTATTTGAGGACTGGATGCAGAGCAATTGTGATTTTTACTAACTGGTGATTAAGGTGACAGATTAGAAATTCATTCATTGGTTCAAATCTGACAGACTTCAGATCCCGTCATTCATCAACCTGTTTCATCTCTGCGTTTCAAAATTCAACAAGTTTCTTGTAGAATTAATAATTCTTAAGTGAATTAAAATTCCACAGCATTGAGTACCTCGAGTTTTATGCTCATTTTAATTGATCTGCAAGATTTCACGAAATCTACGACAGAAATAGAACAAAAATCAGCCAAATTATCCATATTCTGACTCTCAGTATTTCTGAGTCAATCCATGTGCATGTGTGTCTGTTTCTGTGTGTCTGTCTGTCTGTCTGTGTATGTGCCTCATATTTTCTATATTTTCCTGAGAAGATCTGTCTCTTTCTGTCTCACTCTCTCCCGCGTTACCCACATCATGATCCAACATGTGATGCAAAAGTGGTCGGTAATTTTTCTTTCAACAGTGGTTCGTGGAAAGTGAAACAAACTGTCATCAAATGAACAGTTCAAACAGATTCACTGAAAAGTGAAGCATCTTTGGTGAATATACGGTAAATGTCTGTACCAATTCCTCGTTAGTATAGTGGTGAGTATCCCCGCCTGTCACGCGGGAGACCGGGGTTCAATTCCCCGACGAGGAGGTTATTGCTGCTTTCGAAGCTTCACTTTCATTTATCTGAAATATTGGATGTTGAAAATACAATGAAAAACTGACTCGGCCTTTCCCACTTCTGCAATTTGATTTCACAGCGATTTTAAATATCTGCTCTCTGCCTCACGCTTCAGCTCGATGTGAGAACCACAATGATGGGCAAGAAATAAAACGCAGAATCGCGCTGTCACCAGCCCGAAACAGAGAGAGACGGGTCTCGGAACAGGCGCAGACATGAAAGATCTTACATACAGCAATGAAAAGGATGCACGTTTCAGTGAATCTATTTTAACGACTTCTTTGATGACAATTTGTTTAACTTTCCACATGCTACTGTTGAAAGAAGACTTACTTTCTATCTCTTTATTAGTCAAGGTCCAGAGAAAAATTATTTGGGGAGCAGGGAAAAAGTGACAGATAGAAAGAAAGAGAGAGACACTCAGAAACGCATATAACAAGTGAGACAGACATAGTCATATTCACACATACACAAACACACACATTCCTAGCTACATAAACACACCAATAACCTGAAAGTAACACAGGACTACTTGACAAACAGTGGAAGCAGCATGCTGTTGAGAGAGCTTAGCGATCCCACAAACAACGGATCAGATCAAAGCTCTGCAGTCCTGCCACACCCATTTGTGAATGATGGTGGATAATTAAACAACTAACGGGAAGAGGCTCTATGAACATCCCCATCCTCAATGATGGTAAAGCCCAGCACGTGAGTGCAAAGTTTTAGAAACCGTCTTCAGCCAGAAGTGCCGAGTGGATGATCCATCTCGGCCTCCTCCCGAAATCCCCACCATCACAGAAGCCAGTCGAACATCGAGGTGAAGAGTGACGCTGAGAGCAGATTTTAAAACCGCTGGAAAATCAGTGAAATTAAATTGGGGAAAGTGGGAAACTCCGAGTCAGTTTTTCACTGTATATTCCGCATCCAATATTGGAGATAAAAGCTTTTGAAGGCGGCGAAAATTTAATCTCCTCGTCGGGGAATTGAACCCCGGTCTCCCGCGTGACAGGCGGGGATACTCACCACTATACTAACGAGGAGCTGCTACATTGACCGTGCACTCATCCCAGATGGCGTTAGACATGCTTCATGTATCAGTGCATTTCTTTTAACTATTTATTTGATGATAGTTTGTTTCATTTTCCACGGGCCACTCTTGAAAGAACCTTTTACATTTCCTTCTCTTTGTTAGACAACGACAACTGACTCTGTCTTTCTTTCGTTCTTTCTTTCTCTCTTATCGTGGTGAGTTGCCCCGCCTTAGTCCGGGGTTTCATTCCCCGACGGGGAGGAAGCATTTATCAGACGCCAACTTTTAATTTTATGTCTTCGCCGAGCTTCTTCCTGAACAAAAACTGCAGAGCAACAAAACAGGTGATTGTCACTTTCAGAATATTATTGTACGGAGACTATTTGAGGACTGGATGCAGAGCAATTGTGATTTTTACTAACTGGTGATTAAGGTGACAGATTAGAAATTCATTCATTGGTTCAAATCTGACAGACTTCAGATCCCGTCATTCATCAACCTGTTTCATCTCTGCGTTTCAAAATTCAACAAGTTTCTTGTAGAATTAATAATTCTTAAGTGAATTAAAATTCCACAGCATTGAGTACCTCGAGTTTTATGCTCATTTTAATTGATCTGCAAGATTTCACGAAATCTACGACAGAAATAGAACAAAAATCAGCCAAATTATCCATATTCTGACTCTCAGTATTTCTGAGTCAATCCATGTGCATGTGTGTCTGTTTCTGCGTGTCTGTCTGTCTGTCTGTGTATGTGCCTCATATTTTCTATATTTTCCTGAGAAGATCTGTCTCTTTCTGTCTCACTCTCTCCCGCGTTACCCACATCATGATCCAACATGTGATGCAAAAGTGGTCGGTAATTTTTCTTTCAACAGTGGTTCGTGGAAAGTGAAACAAACTGTCATCAAATGAACAGTTCAAACAGATTCACTGAAAAGTGAAGCATCTTTGGTGAATATACGGTAAATGTCTGTACCAATTCCTCGTTAGTATAGTGGTGAGTATCCCCGCCTGTCACGCGGGAGACCGGGGTTCAATTCCCCGACGAGGAGGTTATTGCTGCTTTCGAAGCTTCACTTTCATTTATCTGAAATATTGGATGTTGAAAATACAATGAAAAACTGACTCGGCCTTTCCCACTTCTGCAATTTGATTTCACAGCGATTTTAAATATCTGCTCTCTGCCTCACGCTTCAGCTCGATGTGAGAACCACAATGATGGGCAAGAAATAAAACGCAGAATCGCGCTGTCACCAGCCCGAAACAGAGAGAGACAGGTCTCGGAACAGGCGCAGACATGAAAGATCTTACATACAGCAATGAAAAGGATGCACGTTTCAGTGAATCTATTTTAACGACTTCTTTGATGACAATTTGTTTAACTTTCCACATGCCACTGTTGAAAGAAGACTTACTTTCTATCTCTTTATTAGTCAAGGTCCAGAGAAAAATTATTTGGGGAGCAGGTTAAAAGTGACAGATAGAAAGAAAGAGAGAGACACTCAGAAACGCATATAACAAGTGAGACAGACATAGTCATATTCACACATACACAAACACACACATTCCGAGCTACATAAACACTCGCACACAGACATATACACACACCAATAACCTGAAAGTAACACAGGACTACTTGCCAAACAGTGGAAGCAGCATGCTGTCGACAGAGCTAAACGATCCCACAAACAACGGATCAGATCAAAGCTCTGCAGTCCTGCCACACCCATTTGTGAATGATGGTGGATAATTAAACAACTAATGGGAAGAGGCTCTATGAACATCCCCATCCTCAATGATGGTAAAGCCCAGCGTGTGAGTGCAAAGTTTTAGAAACCGTCTTCAGCCAGAAGTGCCGAGTGGATGATCCATCTCGGCCTCCTCCCGAAATCCCCACCATCACAGAATCCAGTCGAACATCGAGGTGAAGAGTGAAGCTGAGAGCAGATTTTAAAACCGCTGGAATATCAGTGAAATTAAATTGGGGAAAGTGGGACACTCCGAATCAGTTTGACACTGTCCATTCCGCATCCAATATTGGAAATGAATGAGAGAAAAGCTTCGAAAGGCGGCGGAAGTTTAATCCCCCCGTCGGGAAATTGAACCCCGGTCGCCCGCGTGACAGGCGGGGATACTCACCACTATACCAACGAGGAACTGCTGCACCCACCGTGCACTCATCCCAGATGGTGTTAGACATGCTTCATGTATCAGTGCATTTCTTTTAACTATTTATTTGATGACAGTTTGTTTCATTTTCCACGGGCCACTCTTGAAAGAACCTTTTGCATTTCCATCTCTTTGTTGGACAACGACAACTGACTCTGTCTTTCTTTCGTTCTTTCTTTCTCTCTTCTCGTGGTGAGTTGCCCCGCCTCAGTCCGGGGTTTAATTCCCCGACGGGGAGGAAGCATTTATCAGACGCCAACTTTTAATTTTATGTCTTCGCCGAGCTTCTTCCTAAAAAAAAACTACAGAGAAAAAAAACAGGTGATTGTCACTTTCAGAATATTAATGTACGGAGACTATTTGAGGACTGGATGCAGAGCAATTGTGATTTTGACTTCCTCGTGGTTCAGGTGACAGATTAAAATTTCATTCATTTCCCTCGCGCAGGTTCAAATCTGACAGACTTCAGATCCCGTCATTTATCAACGTGTTCATCTCTGCGTTTCAAAATTCAACAAGTTTCTTGTAGAATTAATAATTCTGAAGTGAATTAAAATTCCACGGCATTGAACACCTCGAGTTTTGTGCTCATTTTCATTGATCTTTGAGATTCCTCGAAATCTACGACAGAAATAGAACAAAAATCAGCCAAATTATCCATGTTCTGTCTCTCCATATTTCTGAGTCACTCCATGCGTATGCGTGCCTGTGTCTCTCTGTCTGTGTATGTGCCTCATATTTTCTTTGTTTTCTTGAGTCGGTCTTTCTCTGTCTCACTCTGTCCCGCGCTCCCCACATCATGATCCAACATGAGATGGAAAAGTGGTCGGTAATTCTTCTTTCAACAGTGGTCCGTGGAAATTTAAACAAACTGTCACCAAAAGAATAGCTCAAACAGATTTCCTGAAACGTGAAGCATCTGTGGTGAACGTACATCCCCTTCCGGCACCAGTTCCTCGTTAGTATCGTGGTGAGTATCAGTGTCTATCACCCTGGAGACTGGGGTCAATTCCCCGACGGGAAGGTCTGCCTTTAGAAGCTTCACTTTCATTTATCAGCAACATCGAATGAAGAAAATACAGTGAAAAACTGACTCGGACTTTTTCACTTTCTACGATTTAATTTCACTGATCTCCGAGCAGATTTTAAAATCCTCACCTCGATATCAGAACCACAATAATGAGGAAGAAATAAAACGCAGAATCGCCCTGTGAACAGACCCGGGCTAATTCACCAGCCCTAAACAGAGAGAGACAGAAAACTGCTCATTATTCCAGGATTATCCAGGAATCCAAAGATACCCCCGGTATCTCTTCTCGACCACAAACCGACTTCTTGCACCCCGTGCCTCCTCCACCCTCACCACAAAAATTGCGAGGAGCTCCTGGACTATTTTGTCACAAAGATTGAGACCATCCGTTCAGCTGCCGCTTCAGTGGAAAACTCTCCAGTGGC
The DNA here is from genome assembly GCF_035084215.1 of Heptranchias perlo. Taxonomy (NCBI): domain Eukaryota; kingdom Metazoa; phylum Chordata; class Chondrichthyes; order Hexanchiformes; family Hexanchidae; genus Heptranchias; species Heptranchias perlo. Next base: position 845,805 of record NW_027138892.1, on the reverse strand, counting down.
TGGAGTCAGAAGGAGCACAAAAGAAGATGGTAGTGGTTGTTGGAGGCCAATCATCTCAGCCCCAGGACATTGCTGCAGGAGTTCCTCAGGGCAGTGTCTTTGGCCCAACCATATTCAGCTGCTTCATCAATGAGCTTTCCCCCATCATAAGGTCAGAAATGGGGATGTTCGCTGATGATTGCGCAGTGTTCAGTTCCATTCGCAACCCCACAGATAAGAAGCAGTCCGTGCCCACATGCAGCAAGACCTGGACAATATCCAGGCTTGGGCTCATAAGTGGCAAGTAACATTCATGCCAGACAATTGCCAGGCAATGACAATCTCCAACAAGAGAGAGTCTGACCACCTCCCCTTGACATTCAACGGCACTACCATCGCCGAATCCCCCATCATCAACATCCTGGGGGTCACCATTGACCAGAAACTTAACTGGACCAGCCATATAAATACTGTGGCTACACGAGTAGGCCAGAAGCTGGGTATTCTGTGGTGAGTGACCCACCTCCGGACTCCCCAAAGCCTTTCCACCATCTACAAGGCACAAGTCAGGAGTGTGATAGAATACTCTCCACTTGCCTGGATGAGTGCAGCTCCAACAACACTCAAGAAGCTCGACACCATCCAGGACAAAGTAGCCCACTTGTTCGGCACCCCATCCACCACCTTAAACATTCACTCCCTTCACCACCGGCGCACTGTGGCTGCAGTGTGTACCATCCACAGGATGCACTGCAGCAACTCGCCAAGGCTTCTTCGACAGCACCTCCCAAACCCACGACCTCTAACATATAGAAGGACAAGGGCAGCAGGCACATGGGAACAACACCACCTGCACGTTCCCCTCCAAGTCACACACCATCCCGACTTGGAAATATATCACCGTTCCTTCATCGTCGCTGGGTCAAAATCCTGGAACTTCCTTCCTAACAGCACTGTGGGAGAACCTTCACCACATGGACTGCAACAGTTCAAGAAGGCGGCTCATCACCACCTTCTCAAGGGTAATTAGGGATGGGCAATAAATGGTGGCCTCGCCAGCGACGCCCACATCCCATGAACGATTAAAAAAAGGCAGTAATGGCGCGGCTGGGATACAAAACCATGCTGGCAAAGCTCAATGGATTAGCAGTCCATCACCTCAACCACTCAGCCACCTGGTCGCAAGAACAATGCAAAGAAATCCCTTTTATTTGATTCTTTCAAGGCAAAAATCTTGGACTCAAAGGTCAGAGTCGGAAAGCCGCTTTTCAATCACCAGTTCCGAGATTCTGGAGATCCTTGTGAAATGGTAGCGTGGCCGAGCGGTCTAAAGCGCTGGATTTAGGCTCCAGTCTCTGCGCTGCCATAATCTGAGCTGTTGAACATTTTAGCCTCATCACCAAAATCTTTCTTTTCTCAGCAGTGTCATGCGTGCCATTAATGTTGTTGGGGCACAACTGCCACACCTCATGTGCTGCGTCGTGATCGTTTTGTGGTTAACACTCTGCGTTGTGGTCGCAGTAACATCGGAGCGAATCCGAGTCTCCACAGAGTGTCATTTACCGATTTTCTCCATTGCCACATGTGCTGAGAGGATGCAGCAAGAAATCAATCTTTAGCACAAGAAATAATATTATTTTGGTGAAAACCTTTCAATTCCGTCAAATCCCACCTCTCTCACATGCCTGTACTTGATGTTCCACAGTTCAAACCCGCCTCTTCTCCCAACTTTTTCTAACTTCCACAGTCAATGGGCCGCCTTTATTTCCCTCCTTCTATTTCATGGACACTTTCCTGCTCCATTGCCGACTCTAACATTCACTTTCACGATCGCACGCCTTTAAGTTTGTTCTGCTCCGACCGCTGTTTCTATTGGGCACATGTCCCATTCACACCAATGTTCATTTGTGCCTTGAAACCAGTCGATACATTTCGATCTGCGTGACCGCTCGACAGACAAACACGACGAAAGCAGGGCTGGTCTCTGGAAAGACAGCCGCCCGAATGTTCACGAAATTTACTTGGGGAAACTTGTGATCCAGGGGATGGTAACTGAAGAACTGGTTTTTGTTTTGATGCTTGTTGGCTCTTTTCTCTCAGCAGTTGAGTTGCATGAGCGACGGGCAGCGTTACAGAGCTGCGAATGGCGGTTGAAAGGTGCACATTTGGCAAGTTGGGGCGGTGCAGTAAGATCGGAAGTGTTCCGCCTTGATCTTAATAGTTCTGTTGAAACCTGTGATTGAATCGAGTAGAGGATAAATGTAAAGAGCGCCTGTGGGGAAAAAGGAGCGATTACAGGTCATGAGCGGAAGGTCTTTCAAATTCTCGTGGCGCAGGACGCTGTGTGCGGAAACGGCAGATTTTAAACGCATGTGTCGGAAAGTAAAGTGTGATCTTGTGTGTGAGAAGAGCACAAGAAAGTTGTGCTTGAAGCTGCGCCCTTGAGGCAAGTTGCAGGTTGTCAGGAAAACTGCTATCGTGAAAGCTCAAAAATAAACCCAGAAACTGCTGGCAACACTCAGCAGGTCAGGTAGTATCTGTGGGGAGATACTCGCTTTACCGGGGGCGTCATTGTGCACTTTGATTAATACTAAAGACCTGTCGAAGATGGACGGGTTGCACCTCAACAAGGCTGGGACCAATGTCCTCGTAGGGATTTTACCCTTGACTTATCAGCGAGCGATACCGGCCTTTACTGGGCCTCAGCGATTTACAATGTATATGAGTGTAAAAAGATCTCTGACGCTAGCTACGTGGGAAAGTAAGCTGTGAGGAGGACACAAAGTGTCTGCAAAGGGATACAGACAGGTTACGTGAGTGGACAAGGTGGCAGGTGGAGTACAATGTGGGGAAATGAGGTTATTCACTTTGATAGGAAGAATAGAAAAACAAAATGTTTTAAAATGATGAGCAACTATTGAATATTCATGTTCAGAGAGACTTGGGTGTCCTGGTGCAAGAAACACAGAAAGTCAACATGTTGGTACAGCAAGCAATTAGGAAGGCAAATGGCATGTTGGCCTTTATTGCAAGGGGGCTGGAATACAAGAGTAAGGAAGTCTTGTTGCAATTGTACGGGGCTTTGGTGAGACCACACCTGGAGTACTGTGTACAGTTTTGGTCTCCTTATCTAAGCAAGGATAAACTTGCCTGAGAGGCGATGTAAGAAAGCTTCACTTGGAGATGAGGGTGATGATGCCTTTCCTCGTGGACTCTGCCATGCTGTCTGCCAGAAGCATATCCCCGTACACTTCCAGTCGGTCTGGGTCTATCCAGTCCCACAGAGCCAACGGCAGTTTCATGCCAGAGCGCCAGTAACGAATCTGCCCCGGTGACGAGGAGATGTCGACATATGTCTTCACCGCCTGGAGGTCATTTGGTGGGCGGATCGCCCGCCGTTTATAGAAACCGCGGGAATTTCCCTGCCGTTCATTTCAATGGGAATCAGAATGGTCTTGGGCTGTAGCACAAAGTGGGTGATAGCGGATAGGCCGCCCATCACACATCCCACCTGATATTCAGTTCCCTTGACTTCAGTGGGACTTGACTGAATATCAGGAGGAAGCTTCAGCGAGCGATACCGGCCGTCAGGCGGTACCGTCCAGGAAGAATTCCTGCCCCAGGTGGTTTTAATAACGAGCGGTCAATCTGCAAGGCCAGTTTTACACCAGATCACCAAGCGGAAAATGTACCCCAGAGAGTCTGTAATTATTCGTTCTGGGAACTGAAGTATATAGAAATTCAAGACAATAAATTTTCTGAATTTGTACATTTCCTGTGACCAGAACCCCGACCATCTCCTGTGGAACAAATGGATTTGTGTTAACATTGCAGAGAATCCATTGGAAATCCACATTGTGAATTGAAACATTCAGCATTGTACAAATTCCGGATTGGTGTCGGTCATTCAAACATTATCACAGACACTCGCTTTATTTCATCTTATTCATCTCTCTCCCACCGTGAGAAAAATATCTAACCCTCTGACACCAAAATCAACGAGCGACATATGTTTTCATCACGTTCATCGCGAAAAACTAATGGATCATCTTTAGTACAGCTGATTCAGACACTCTAAGAGGTCTCTTTTGGGCCTCTGTGAATGATCAATAAATGGATTGAAAAGGGCAGGTCAGTTAAAATCTGATTTTTTACCGTATTAACAAACAGCCAAGTGATTAGGAGATTCTAATTGCCAGTTTAGTGCAGACACCATGTGATGAGTTCAGCACTCACTCGAAAGCAAACTGAGAGCTGGTCTGTTTCTGTCTCTGTGATATTGGAAGGAGTGACTGGTTGTGTTTCAGGGGTCTGTGCTGTGCTGATGACTGGAGCAGAAAAAACATCTTTGGGCTGAAATCTACACCTGATTCTTTGATGCCTCGTGTGTTTGGACCTTTTGAACATCTGCTTTGCTCAGACAGCCTGTCATTGTCCTTCTTACAGAAACAAATATATGGAAAATATACAATCCTAGAATCTCACAGCACAAGAGGCCATTCGACCCATCGTGCAGTGGCCAGCTCTTTGAAGGATGTACCCGATTACTCCCATTCCCGTGCTCTTTACCCATAAACTTTGTAATTTTTACCTTTTCAAGTATTTATCCAATTTTCCTTTTAAAGTTACGATTGAATCGAGCTCCACCATCCTTTGAGGCAGTGCGTTCCAGATCATAACAATTCGCTGTGTAAAAAATCTCCTTATTTCCCTTCTAGTTCTTTTGCCAATCATCTTAAATCTGCGTCCGTTGGTTGCCGACCCTCCCGCCAGTGGGTGAAGTTTCTCCTTATTTACTCGATCAAAACCCCTCTTAATTTTGAACACGTGGATTACTTCTACCCTTAACCTTCATTGCTCGAAGCAGAACAATCCCAGGTTCTCGAGTCTCTCCACACAACTAAACCCCATCCCTGGTATAATTCTGGGAAATCTCCTCGCCATCCTCTCCAAGACCTTGACATCGTTAATAAATTATAGTGCCCAGAATTGGACACAATACTTCAGATGAGGCCTGAACAATGATTTATAAACGTTTAACATAACTTCCTTGCCTTTGTACTCTATTTCTCGATTATTAAGCCAAGGAACCGGATGCTGTTTTAACGGTTTCACCAACTTGTGCTGCCGCCCTCCGCTCTAATCCCATTGCCCGTCTCTCGGTCCTGACCCCGGGCTCGGGGACTCTCGGCCGGTCCAGGGCCCTTTAAGAGGGACGCGCCACACTGCGCATGTGCGCCGTTTATTTAAATCAAACCGCGCGATTCAAAGGAAAAGTGACGTCAGTTTCCGTCACAATAAAAACCGCTCGTTCTCAACCGAAAAAACGGAAAGTTTGTCTCGCGACACAACAGGAAGCGGCCGCTGATCCGGCGGGTGATGTGCGCATGTGCGAACATTCTCCCAGAGTGCAGCGCGGCCCGTCTCAGAGATGGGGCCTTTTCTCTGCCGCTCTGCATTGTGGGAGATTCGGCCGCCATGACGGGCCCGGGTCACCGAGTTCATCCAATCACAGGTGAAGCTTCCCGGATTGGTGGAACCGACAGAGTGCAGGTGGTCTGTGGAGCGAGAGAATCTCTGAGAAGAGGGGCAGCCAATTGGGGAAATCACAGGAGGTGGTGACCGGTCATAAACCCAATCGGTGAATGACGGATTGAACCAAGGAAAGGAATGAAGAAACTCGACTGGGACCTGTGGGAACAGGCGGACTAATAAATTTAACCCGTGTCCAGTTCAGGTCACCACATTACAGGAAAGATGGGATTGCACCAGAGAGGGTCCAGAGGAGATTTACAAGGATGGTCCAGGACTGGAGAATTTTAGCTATGAGGAAGGATTGGATCGGCTGGAGTTGTTTTCATTGAAACAGAGGAGGCTGAGGGGGGATTTAATTGAGGTGTATAAAATTATTGGGGGCCACGCGGACTGCGTCACTTCAAGGCGGCAACTCACCCCCACCTTCTCAAAGGCAAATGGGATGGGCAATAAATGCTGCCCTTGCCAGTAACACCCACATCCCATGAACAAATAAAAAAAGAATATGAAGGTCCTATATCCCTTCGCAGAGAGGCCAATAACCAGGGGGCATATATTTCAAATAATTGGAAGAATTCGAGGGGATCTGGGGATAATTTTTTTCACCCAGAGGGTGGTGTGGGTTTGAACCTGACTCGCTGAAAGGGTGGAAGAGGCAGAAACCAACATCACTTTTTATAAGTACTTGGATGCGCACTTGAAGTCCCGTCACCTGCAAGGCTGCGGACCAAGACCAAGAGTGCGATTAGGCTGGATAGCTTTTTCAGCTGGCACAGACAATGGGCCGAATAGCCTCCTTCTGTGCTGTAAATTTCTATGATTCTATAACCCCTAGGTTCAAATGTAACATGGCAAAAGATACATGTCTACGGTTCAAAAAAATATCTTTATAGGGAGGGGACAATGTAGAGTTCTGCCCGAAAATGTTGTTCACACAGACTCCATGAATTATTTTAAATGGGAATAATAGTGGAGGCACCTTGGAACAGAGGAACATTAAATTGGATGAGGGGGCGAGAGGAAAGTCACCTGTTTCTGTCCTGTAAGATCCTAAGCTTCATTGAGAATGAATTCATGAAGCATTTCTACATGGTATTTTGTTGCAACATTTTAAAAATACCCCAAAGTAGTTCTCCTGGTGTCCTGACCAGTATATCCAGTTTGTAAAGCCTCCCTGAAATGTTTACATGTAAATCAGACAACAGTCAGAAGAGGGTAGGATGGCCCTACACGACACTACAATGTATTGTCATCTATTGGGTTTAATGTTTCCTAACATTATTCATCAATAGTGTGAGGAAGCTCAGAGTGAAAGTGAGGAGGGGCCGTCTGACTGCAGTTTCCACTGGAAGAAAAATCACCTTGTGTGCAGTGAGCAGAAATGAATTGCTATTGTTAAAAGTTCCCACTAACTTATTGTGATTCTACTGCAACAGAGCGAGCCTGGATCTCCTGCTATGTTTAAACACTAAACTTCAGTGATTATAGCTCAAGTAAAATAATACTATGATTTGATTTAAATGGAGAAGTGGTTTCCACCTGCCAAAGAATGTTGTCTGAAGCGAGGGTGTTTACTGCTAACAGCTCCCATCCTGTTTAATAGACCCCCTGAATGACTGATTTACCAAAAAGAAAAACCCAGCTCAGTAAAGATAAACAAATATGCTCTTATTAAATCTGAAGAACATTTTATGAACAAATTTCAGTATTACAAAGGCAAGGTTGTCCCAGACATGGATTGTACCCAATTCACTGTAAAGTTATAAAGACACAGCCAGTTTAACGACCAGGGGACATAACCTCGAAGTTCGAATTAGGACTTCCAGGAACGAAGTTAAGAGACACTTCTACACACAACGAGTGGGAGAAGTTAGGAACACTCTTCCACAAATGGCAGTTGATGCTAGCTCAATTGTTAAATCTATTATCTCAGGTTAAAATTTTGTTAATCAAAAAGGTAAGGGATATGACTAAGGCAGGTATATGGAGTTATGTCACAGATCAACCATGATCTCATTGAATGGTGGACCAGGCGAGAGGGGCTAAATGGCCAACTCCTGTTCCTATTGCCACCCCTCAAATATAGTGAATGATAAACAATAACGTAATCTGAAAAATAGCACTAACTACTTACAATACAATCCTGAGGGCCTGCCGTGAGGGGAAGCTGAGGATAACGAAACTTCAGTCTGTGCTCACGAGAAGACAGGTGAAATTCAAATCCAACAGAGGTAAATCACAACCGCTGGGCTCCCCGTCCCTCGCACTCTGTGCCTGTACCCAATGAGCACAACATTGCCCCCTGTGAACATTAATCTTAACACTGGGCATTGGAAATTTACTTGGAGCCCCAGCCCAACAAAACAAAGATCTTCACACCAGGGGCAGAGATCTTCAATCTTGGAAGAGAGTTCAAGTCCACCCACTTTCAATCCTATTGGTGTTTGGACAATTAGCTCCAAATGGGAAAGTTTAGGAGTTTGGAGCCCATGTGCGGATTCGAGTGATCAATGGCCAGAGAGCACCAAGGGAATGATTGGGCAGTCAACCACCCGGCACCAGGACTTCAGGCCAGTCCCACTGTCCCTTCAGAGCTCATTGACCTGCACAATGAGGGCCTGGCAAGCCTTCACCCATTGCTGCAGCCATCCCTGGACTGGGCCTGGATACACTATTACCAGCCATTCTGCCACAAGTTACATGGACCCATTTCAACCCATTTCACTAACAGGAGGAACTGACGGAGGAGTGCAGTGTGTTACTAACACGGTATTGAGCACTCATTGTGTCGTTGACTGGAGACAGTGAGAAATGAGCAACCAGCCATGAGAAGATACAAGTGGTCACTGCTTTATTGGTCATTTGATAACTAGTTAAACTGGGTTTGCTTGTGTTTCCTGTTCAGGAACAAGGCAATCCAAGAAGCAGAGATCAGAGAGACAGCGCTCACAGTCAGGGCCAAGATCAGGACCACCTCAGACGCCACACCTATAAAGCAACAAGAAACCAATGGTTAGTGAAGGAAATACTGAGAGGAAAATGGAAACTAGCAGTCGGCCAACTCACCACCTGGAGACCTCTCCTGCATCCTTTGCTCAACATCATTAAGGGGCTCAGTTGCCAGGTCTGTCACATGAGGATCCAGAATGACCAAGGGTCCAAGTGAGGCCTCACCCTCCCACTTCAACTCAGCATCACTCTCTGCAATATCAAACATTCCAGTTAGAGGGTAAAGGGTGACCTCCAACAATCAAGAGGATCAATGTCCTACCAGGTCCAGATACAAGATCCCTCCTTCCTCTGGAATCAACGAGGAAATCCCTTGTGGCACTGCAGTTGCCCAGATGACAACAGGCACACACGTCATTGGTCGATTCTTCCAATGGGGTCCAGCTCAACCAGAGAATCAGTTTATCAACCAGGTTGTCCATCACCCTTCAATCAACACATCCCTGAACGAGAGAGGGAACTTACATATTCTGGAAAGTACAAGCTTTGTTCATGGAATCTCTCCGATCCACTGCAGCAACTTTCAGGTGACAGGTGATGAAAATCTGAGGGACACATTCAATACAAGTTGTTATTTAGTGACCTCCTCCCAACACGGGGAACCCAATGTTTGGCTTCCTCTTACCAAGGAACGGTCATCTCCAAAGAAGCGGAACGCATCCAGATCAAACTGGAGTTTGTCCAGCTTACGTTCACCTCTTGGCAACACAAAGGTTGAAAAGGAGTCCTCAGCTTTGCTGTCCAGGAGGCAACTGAAGAAAGATTTATAAAACAGACAAAGTGAATTAAGTGAACCTATTGAGACAGAACCAGCTGGAGAAAGCAGAGAGCTCCTTACCCATGGGAGTCAATGATGTTGTATCTTGGGGTGGAATCCTTGTCTGGGCTCAATGCAGCTGTACAGCTGTCAATGTAGAGCTTCAAGGGCATGTGGTTGGTCATTGAAACAGAGGCCTCAATGTGAATGAGGTCACCCAGGTAGTAGACAGTCGAGGTGCGCTCTGGAAGCCAGTCATCTGAAGTACAAGAGGACAAGGGTTGGAGACAGTGGGTGTAACTCCCAGTGGGAGACGACAGAAAAGCACTCGCCATCCACCCATCACATACCGTTCATAAGACGCAGTGAGAATGACAGAAGCCCTTCTCCAGACTTGGTCGAGCTGAATGGGATCCAGGTGGGCTTGATAGGGTCACTGCTCACATTGCCCTTCCTGAAAGGAGAGTACAGTAATTTCAGGACAACTTCACAGAACTGCACCTGCTGTGGACCTTATTTGCAATAGAGTAAAGATTCTTACCTAAAATAGTGGCACTCAATGGGAATGACAATAACAGATCCACGAGCATTTGGGGTGTGGTTCAGGTGGGTGGTGTCGACCAGGAAATCGCCAGCCATCTGAAAGACATCAGGTTGAGGAATGAAGAGCTGGTCTCATTGGACAAAAGCTATTTCTGGTCATTTTCCTACCCTGTTAAGCAGCAGTTTGAGGGGTTTCAGCTGCTCCTCAATGACACATGATTGAAGCAGCTCCACCATTGGTAGAAGTTGCCTGGAGCAGCCTCTGTTACTCTGCTCAGTCCACCTTCTATTACAGGGGACTTCAGGCCTGCAGTCAGAAACCCCTGAAATGATTGGCACTGCCAGATTTGATGAGCATTCTTTCCCATATAGATTCGAGCTTTCACCTTAAGGGGCTCAAGTTACCCCTGATATGGAGCACAAAACACAACACCACTTTTAAATCTCATCTGTGTCCGTGGAATCAGTGGTATTGGCAGGTGTCAGAACCAAAAGTGGAGTTCCCCTTTAATACACTGTATCCCAATTATTGTTCCACTTGTTTCATCTTTCAAGGGAAGTCTCAACAGGAACTTCCACACTGAACATTCATTGACCACAAGTTGAGGCAACAGGCCTGAATATCCACAGGAAGGAACGGAAAAGATAAATCAATTGAGGCACAAAAGAACAGAGTGGTTTGGAGAAATGCAGGTGAAGGTTCAAGGTCAATAGAATTGAATCTCAGAGTTAGAGAGTAGCAATGACCCATTTAAGAAAGATGCAGTCCCTCAGTGACAAGTTGAATTTCTTTTTAAATATAAAGCGAAGATTGACATGTCAACATAAAGAAGTAGTTTCACACAGGGTGATACTTCACAGTGGGCAAAAATTTATACACAGATTTCATTCAGGGATCTCCTCAGTGGCTGGAGTTTCCCCCGATGTTAATGAGTTCAGAGTGGGCAGTAATCCACACAGTGAAATTGGAACAAGAGTTGAGGAATCACATTACCTGCAATCTGCTGCCACATTCATGGAGCCCATAGTCAAAGAGGACAGTGTGGTTCTGAGAGTAGATCCCAGTTGGCCGACAACCTGCTGTCCCCAGGGTCAGGTCAGCAGCTTTAATCAGGTGCCTGGTTCTAAATAAATCCAAGTTTACCCTCACCAGCAGGTTCTGCTCTCCACACTGCACCATCACAGTCTGCAGTGGAGAGAGACTTCTCCCCTCAGACACACTGAAATGGGAACCAAAGGGATGCAGAGGGGGAGGGACTCTCTGGGGCACAGGGGTGGGTTTTACTCTTCTCCATGGAAATCTCTGGCCTCTAAACTATTGCCAAATATCAGAGCAACAAACCACTCCAACTAACACCAGCACTGGGAACAAACCTCTCACTACAAAATCCCCCATGATACCAAATAACTCAACTATCACTTTACCCACCAACCAGCACCCTTGTTTTTCTCTTTTTTTTTGTGTTTTTTAGGCCCCCCTTTTATAAGAAGTGGGGGGTGCAGGGTGTGCTTAAGTACTAAAAACCAAATAAAACGAAACCAGGCATCAAATTAAAATTTTATTTTCCTCGTCCAGGATGCACTCCAGCCCCTGCGGTGCCCACCGTTCGCGGAAAGCCTCAAGCGTAACGGCAGACACCGCGTGCTCCATCTCCAGGGCCACCCGGGCGCGGAGCAACCCGCGAAAGAGAGGCAGACAGGACGAGCGACCGCCCCCACGGACCGCGAGCATCCTGGACCTGTGGATATCCAGGATGCACTCCAGTTTCGTCTAGTTTTCTGGTGGGTCAGTGGCGGGTTGACTCCCTGCCGGAGGAGCTCAGGCCTTTCGCCTGGAGTACCACGCACCTCCGGTACCTGGGAGTCTACCTCGGCCCTGCCGAGGAAGCCTGGCCGGCGAACTGGGAAGAGCTGGAGGCCAAGGTCGCCGCTCGCCTGGCGCGCTGGACAGGACTGCTCCGAGTGTTATCCTACAGGGGTCGAGTGCTGGTCATAAACCAGCTGGTGGCCGCCATGTTGTGGTACCGGTTGGTCACTTTGACCCCACCCCCCGAGTTTGTCGCCAAGATTCAGAGGAAGTTCGTCGACTTCTTCTGGGCCAGAGGGATACACTGGGTCGCTGCCGCGGTCCTGAGTCTCCCGCTTAGGGAGGGCGGTCAGGGGCTGGTGTGCGTCCGCACCCTGGTGGCAACTTTCCGCCTTCGGACGCTGCGGCGATACCTGTACGTTGAGCGTCCTCTTAGATGCCGTGCGCTGGCGACGTATTTTTTCCGCCAGCTGCACGGCCTGAACTACGACACGCAGCTCCTGTTCATCTCGCTGGTGGGCGGCCGCATGTCTTTGCAGGAGCTGCCTGTCTTTTACCAGGATCTGCTCAGGGTCTGGAGCACGGTCGCCTCCGGTCGGAGCTCTCGCCCGTCAGGGGTAGCGGCCGTCCTGCAGGAGCCGCTACTCGGGAATCCGTTCCTCCGCGATATCGGCTTCGGCCACTCGCGGCTGTCGGTGCGGAGGGCCGTGGCCGGTCGGGTGACCAGAGTCAGGGACGGCCTGGATGGCGGTGGGTCGGGTTGGTTGGAGCCGTGGGCGCTCGCCGCACGGATGTCCTCGTGGCGTGCCGGGGACGCGGCCATCGCCATCCAGGCATTGAAATCGGCGCTCGGCCCTGACTCCACTCGGGATGTGGAGGCGGCTCAGGCGTGAGGAGCCATCCCGTCCGACCTGACCCCCGTTCGGACGGAGTTCCTCCTCGGCGCCAAACCCCGGAACCTCCCTCGGGGGGTCGCGCCTCACAACTTGAGCCGTCTCTCGGAAATTCCCTCCGTGCCGTTTCACACCGCGCAGAGGGAATTCCTGTACGGGCTGCTCCTGCACACCATCCACTTCCTCGCCCTCGTCTCTCGGCCGGACACGCCCTGGCGTACCATCCTGCCGTCCGGCGGAGACGGGGGTGCCCAGTGTGGGGCTTTCTACTCAGGGATCCTCCCGTGTTCCATCGGGGATCTGGGGTGGAGGGTGGCGCACGGAGCAGTCGCGTGCAACCGGCGGTTACGCCATTTCACGGACACCCAGGCCGCTTGTGATTTCTGCGGCATGGAGGAGTCCGTGTTTCTTCTGTACACGGGGTGTGCGAGACTGCAGCCCCTGTTCCATTATTTGGAGGGGCTGCTCCTCAAGTTCTGGCTGCATTTCAGTCCCACGCTCCTGATCTTTGGCCGCCCGGTGAGGAGGGGGGCGGGCAGGTCGGTGGACGTTCTCGTGGGCCTGCTCCTGGGCCTGTCCAAGGTGGCCATCCACAGGTCTAGGATGATCGTGGTCCGTGGGGGCGGTCGCTCGGCCTGTCTGCCTCTCTTCCGCGGAATGCTCCGCGCCCGGGTGGACCTGGAGATGGAGCACGCGGTGTCTGCCGGTACGCTCGAGGCTTTCCGCGACCGGTGGGCACCGCAGGGGCTGGAGTGTATCCTGGACGAGGAGAATAAAATTTTAATTTGAACACTTGGTTTTGGTTTGTTTGGTTTTAGTATTTAAGCACACCCCACACCCCCCTTCTTATAAAAGGGGGGCCTATCAAAATTAAAAAAAAGAAAAAAGGAAAAAAAAAACCTGAAAGTGAAAAAAAAAAGAAAAAAAAAAATCTGAAAGTTTCTCTTTGTTTCAATCTCTTGGAATCATAACTTTGAATTATTTGATAATAATTTGATATTTTCACTGAAGTGGCTTTTCGTAATCTGGTCAAGTTTATTACTTGTTGGTGATTGTGATGTTGAGACAATATTCAAAGCAATCAAGTTGTCTTGAGTGAATTTGCAAACCATCCATTGGTGAGAGAAATGGAAATTCCATCCCATGGATGGTGTGAATCGTCCCCAGTTCTAATATAGAGAATGGGTGTGTCTGAGGATTGGCAGCATGGGGGCATCAACTGGGCAAAGCATTGTGGGATGCATCATTTTTAGTTTTGATTCTCATGAAATGTTGTTTGGTAAAATTCAGGATATTCAGCGAGAATGAGAGGCAGTGAAGATTACGGAATGCAATGTCACCCACACAAACATCTCCATTTGTGTCAGCTGTGGCTCAGTGGCAGCACTCTCACCTCAGAGTCAGAAGGTTGTGGGTTCAAGTCATCATCTCGAGACTTGAGCACATATTCTAGGCTGACTAAGGGAGTGCTGCACTGTCGGAGGTGCCGTCTTTTGGATGTGATATTAAATCGAGGCCTCATCTGCTCTCTCAGGTGGACGTAAAATATCCCACAGCACTATTTCGAGGAAGAGCAGCGGAGTTCTCCCCAATATCTGGACCAATATTTATCCCTCAACTAACATCACTAAAACAGATTATCAGGTCAATATTTCATTGCTGTTTTTGGGTCCTTGCTGGAGGCAAATTGACTGCCGCATTTCTTACCTTACAACAGTGACTACACCTCAAAGGTGCGAACTATGCAGCAGTCAAAGCTACCAGATAATCCACACTGACTCGTAAAATTATGGCTCAACAACGTCTGAAATGTGGTGACATTGATATCCCAAAAGTGCCTTTAGAGATCATAATATCCTACTATTACAGCACAGAAAGAAGCCATTCAGCCCATTGTGCCGATGCTGCCTCTTTGAAAGAGCTATCCAATTAGTCCCACTCCCCTGCTCTTTCCCCCTTCAAGTATTTATCCAATTTCCTTTTGAAAGTTATTAAATCTGCTTCCACCACCCGATGAGGCAATGCATTCCAGATCAGAACACTGAAAAAAGTTTCGTGTCACTTCTGGTTCTTTTACCAATCACCTTAAATCTGTGTTTGCTGGTTACTAACCGGTCTGCTACTGGAATCAGTTTCCCCTTATTTACTCCATCAATATAAAGATATTAACATGGACTGACTGAAGACGGCAATTCTATCACACCCAGTGCAAGTCACAAGTTCCTAAACTTCACTTGGAAACACTGGATAATTACAGCTACAGCATCAACATTTGAATCCATTCATAGGGGTGAAGGAGATGAATGGAGAACCCATAGGATTTGGAAAGGTTGATTACAATTTGGTATGGAACACACAATAGGACTATAGGCAAATCGACACATTTATGGAGGAGCTGATTGTATTGTGTTCATGAATTGATGGCATTGGGATGTGGAGTTTCAGGCAAAATATCTATTTAACTTGGTTTAAATGAAATGGTGATCCAGTAGAATTTAGAATTGTAATCTAGTATTAACTGCACAATGGGATAAATACAAATTGATAGATTTATGGATGAGCTGCTTATATTGGGTTTATGAATTGATGGAACAGTAGTGGTATGGAAGAGTTTAGGAGCCTTATCTATTTAACTTAATGGTTCAAGTTAGTTGTTTAGTGCATTTACTACGTCTACCAGAAGGAAGATTTTGTTTGCTGGAGTTTAGTTCGAGATATTTTTTCTGTACCATACCCAATTTATTATTCATGGGGGAGATTAACAGGGGGTTGGGGGGCAGAAGATGAAAATGAAGGGAAATAGACAAACAGGGAACCTTCACTCCCCCATATGAGACCTATTTGACTCCAAACAAACAGTTTATTAGGAGTAATAGTGAGTGATTTCATAAGCTACCCCAACTACCTACTGAGGTCTGTAGCATCTTTGAAAAAAAAGCATCTGGATTGTTCTTCCCCAGGCAGATACTATTCTTTAAAAAATTGCCTATTGGACTAAAATTACTAGTTCACTTTCCTTGTGTTTTATTGGAACAAAATGTTACAGCAGCTGATTTTGCATCATTAATGAGTTAAACAGTTGATAATATGCAGTACTAATAGGAACAGTAACTCATTACTGTATTGTTCTTTGCATTGAAATCAGCAGTAATCATTTTACTGCATAAATACAATTTACACTCAAGGCAGACACATTGGCCCTCAACACCCAAGTCACTACATTGAGATGACCCCAGAAGAAAAAATGTCATAGGGCAGAATCTCACCCTAAAGCCAATACATAGCCCAATGTAATTTGTTACAACAGCTGAATTATGTTAATCTGAAAAATAAGCAATCACTCAATTTGCAAGGAGCCAAAACCCAGTCTTCTGTAACAGTTTATTTCCAGTTACTATTACATTTCACATCAAGAGCCCAGGTCTCACAGCTCTTCGTACAAAGTCACCATTGCTACAGGATAGGGGTTCTTCAGACTATAAACAGGAGTACTGAACAATAAGCTTTATCCCTGCAGTCAGTTCAATCACTCTCCCCCAGGGTGAGCTTGTCAAACAGGTACACTCCCATGCCATTCTCAGGGGCTCCCAGTCTCTTCAGGTTGGTGATGTGATCTCCAAGCTTCTTGATCATTTTCACTTGTTCATCCAAGTAGTGGGTCTCCAGGAAGTCACACAACTGGAAGAAAAGATGGAAAATAGTTATGTCCAGCAAGAGATGGAGGAAGATCTGAGCTTCTCCAAGGGTTTGGATTTTAATCTTCTTGGTCTGGAGGATCGTCAAGTGGTGCACTTTAGATTGATGCATTTTATACAGTAACTTTGCTCTATTAAGTGCTTAGATCCTGGGATCAGATACATTTACTTCTAATGCAGACAGTAGGGCAATCTCCCTTTCCTGTCTCCCCTCCCCAATAAAATTTGAGCATGACACCAACAAAGCTATTGGGTATGAAGATCTTTTGAATAGGCTCAAGGACAGTAAATTACCACCACCTCGAACTTACCCAAAGGCCCACATTAAAAACTTACATGAGGGTCTGTCCTCTCAGTGGAGAGTTTGTGCAGATCCAGCAGACTCTGGTTCACATTCTTCTCCATCTGCAGAGCTCTCTGCATCGCCTCCAGACCATTGCTCCACTCATCCTGCTCTGGCTTCTGAAAAGGGAATCAGGTCTCAGCCAGTTCACTTAATGGATTAAACAAAATACACAAGAAAGTACTGAAGGAAAATAGGGGTGAAAAGCAATCAGATGTCAATGTTGCCATGAACCAATTGTCCCAAGAATATAGAATTACACCACCACAACCATGAGTCAAATAGTATAAATGTCTTTAAGGAGAAGTACTGAGGGAGACAGTAATAGATGGATGTGATGATAGGGCAAGATGAAGGTGGGAGGCAGCTCATGTGGAGCATAAACACCAGCATAGACCAGTTGGGCGAAATGTCCTGATTCTGTGCTGGACATTCTATGTAATTATGTGCATTAGAACAAATTGCTTTAGAAATATTTAAAATTGTCCATTTAAGGGGAGCCATTCAGAAGGCCACTCCATTAAATCTAACCTTGATATCCTCCAAGATGACTCGGCCCCCACGCTGATTCTGGAATTTCAGCAGTTTCTCAGCGTGCTCCCATTCCTCATGCGACTGCTCCTTGAAGAACTCAGCAAAGTGACGCAGGGCAACATCATCCCGGTCAAAGTAATAGGACTGGTGAGATCAAAAGTAGTTGGGTATCAGAATTATCATCATGGGTATTGTACATAAAGCCAACCTCAATATTTTGCTTTCTGTCAAGGGTTCAAGTCTCACTGAGCTTGTAGGCAGATGGTTCTGAAAACTAGCACAGGCTGACTTGCTTCACTAACCTGGTGGTGAGATAATCTCACTCCTAGCAATAGGGAAGCTGGCCAATGGAAAATTACCAATTCAGCTTTGAACATGCTCAACACAATATTTCACTTTAATCTTCACACCCAAGACTGAATTATATGTCTAGAAATTAGTGAAGGAACATAAAAGCTTACATCCTTTTCATGACTGAAATTTGAAACAAACCCCTTTCTACAACTACCACAAACAGCATTAACTTAGCACCTTCAACACTAAACATCAAGGCATTTCAGAGGAGAAACAGATACCAAGCAGTAAGAGTTGCATGACTAGAAACTGTTAGCATTTGAATGCTTTGAGAGACAGACAGAGGTAGGAAGGCAAAGGGATTAACAGTTACACTGAGTAGGACCAAAATGGCTGAAGGCCCTACCACCAATAGAGCAAAGGCAGAGAGAGAAGACAGACAGGGACAAGCTGGTACTTAAAAAGTGAAGGTTCAGAGCATAGAAACAGAAGTGGGACATACAGCCATTTGAGCCAACTCAATGATTTAATTAGAACATGGATCTGTACATCAACTCATCCTTCAGTACCCTGACCCAACAAAAGATTTCAGTCTTGAAAGCACCAATTAATCCCCAACATCCACAGACTTTCAAGGGAGAGAGTTCTAGATTTCCAGTACCTTTGAGGGGAAAAGTGCTTCCTCACTTACCTCCTAAATGGACTCGCTCTAATTTAAGATTGTGACCCCCCCCCATTGCAAGGAGAATGTGGGGAAAGACTGTGGAGAGATGTAGAATAGAGGGTAAGAAATATGAATCCCAGGCATTGAATGCAGAGTGTATTGCAAAACACAACTTCAATAGAAAGCTCAGACACCAGGAAAGTGAACAATTGAGATTTAAGATATAGAATGTGGTGCAACTACTGCAAGGAAGAGGGAGACATTTTGATAATGACTGTACAATAAATCACATTATATTACAGCTTTAAAAAGACACTCACCATCCATCAATTGGGGGGAGGGGGTGCGGATTAGAGAAAAGGCAATAGATGAGTTGGAGAAAACAGAATTTTGTAATGTCACATTAGAATCTCCAGTGTGAAGGGGTCAAAGAAACAAAACTCACCATAGAAAGATAAACATAGGAGGAATAGAGCTCCATATTGATCTGCTTGTTGACACCATCCTCACACTCCTTGTGATAGTTCTGACACACTTGGGAAGCCATCTTTAAATTAACTTTAACAAAACTAAACAACTCTATTGAAGCAAGAAACTGAAAAACAGCCACCCAAAGCTCCATATTTATACTGCTGGTTAATCCTGGGCGTGGCAGCCTAGATGATGAGTGACAGTTGGCAATACCCAATCAGAAATTACATCCTCTCTCAGAACACCAATCAAGAAAAGGGAGGAGGGGAGATGACACCCAGAGCCAGTCAGAACTTTGAAGGAGGAGCATCATTGGCTGACAATTCAATAAAGATCCAATTGCGTTGACTTTCCTCAAACTGTAA
This sequence comes from Heptranchias perlo, assembly GCF_035084215.1. Taxonomy (NCBI): domain Eukaryota; kingdom Metazoa; phylum Chordata; class Chondrichthyes; order Hexanchiformes; family Hexanchidae; genus Heptranchias; species Heptranchias perlo. The sequence goes on along the minus strand of NW_027138892.1, from coordinate 826,916 downwards.
AATCTGTTTCCGTGACCGGTGGGCACCGCAGGGACTGGAGTGCATCCTGGATCGATGTAATAAAATTATAATTTGACACTTATTTTGGGTTTATTGATTTACTGCACATAAACACAACCAACCCCCCTCCCCTTCTTATAAAAGGGGGGCCTAAAACACAAAAAAAGGAAAAGCAAAAAAACCATGGCTGCTCTTCCATCCCACACTCCAAAGAAAAAAAAATCTGATCGTGACCATATTCTTGACCATAATCGACCTTTCTTTGATGGACCAATAAGGGAGACTCTGGGTTGCCCCAGGGTCACCAAACATAAACCATCACAAGTGGCCCTCTCAGGGCACCACTAATATTGGATGGTCCAATCAAACTGAAAAGATACCAAAATAAGCATCAAGTGCCACCAAAAACAACAGGATACTTTCCCAATTAAATCAGGATTCTATTATTGATGTCTGAAAGACAGTCTATACCCTGCGGTGCCCAGCGGTCGCGGAAGGCATCAAGCGTAACGGTGGACACCACATGCTCCCTCTCCGGGGCCACCCGGGCACTTGACCATAATGGACCAAATTGTCAATTGGTGGATCGGCCCCCATCCCATCGGTTATGGTCACTGATCGTGACGGTTCAAAGATCCAGAACCACAGGTTTAATTGTTGTTTGCGGGTCAGTGTCTTTGAATAATTCTGGATGGATCCGTGAGTTGGTTATTTGGCAAGTAGCTGCGGGTTTGAGGCAACATCCAAACAGATCAGAGCCTGTGAACAACAACCAACAGCGAGTCAGGCGAATGGAAAGTGGGTGTGATGAACGTGTTAAACACAAGTCCTTCAATACTCCATCAATTCTAGGGTCAGTGAGCATCTGTACACACATCGGCTGGAAAGTGAAGGGGGCCACGGCATGTTGAGTTCTTTTTTGGTCATCATGACATTTTACAAACAATAAAATGCAGAGCACTCCACGGGGAAGAGACTGTGGACCATTGACTGAAGGGATTTGGGGGGGGGGGGCGGGTTTGGTGTTGGGAGGGATTGCGGTGAGAGGCAAACACTGTGTGTAGTGTTGGTTGTATATACAGTGAGCGACAGTGGTGAACAGACTATCTGGTATTTCCTGGGTTTGGTAATCCCTTGTTTCAATGATTAATCTCTTGTACTTTTTGGACAGTCAAACACCAAGTGGAAAGAGTCGAGTGGTGAATTTTCTCATTAGAAAGGGGAGTTACTGATATTTCCCTAAATCCGGTCAGGGAAGGATGGGGCCCCGTGGATATTTTGTGTTCCAGAGCACATCAGAATACTGTCGGATCAACAACAAACAGCAGGCTAAAAAAAAAATCAAAGGTGGAACCTAGTGAAGGAAAGATGAAGCAACGAAAAGTGGGGTCGATGGACTGATCTGATCATATGATCCCTGTGTGAGAATAACCTGAACATCACTGGTGCAAACTCAGTTAAAGCTTTAAACAGACCAAGTAGTTGGTGGTTTAGCCTTTAATTAGATGGCTCTATTCTCCAACTCTGCAGTAGACTTATAAGTGGCAGTTTTGGCAATTGGGATCTAGTGTTATTTGGTTCCAGGCCAAATAAGATTACACAAAGATTGTATTCGCAAGGAGAGGGGAATGGGGCAAGAACTGTTTAATGAAACAGAATCCAGCAAGGGAAACTTAGAGGGGCTCTTAGATTTGCAACAGCAAATGGAAGTATTTTAGAGGCTATGGGGTCCAGGATATAAAAGGTGCATGAGGTGAACAGAGACTGGAAAATAAAAATTGAGATTGAAACAAATAGCAGGAGCTGGACCAAAGTTCTGCACAGGAAGAAAAAGATGGGCTGAAGAGAAGGAGGAAAGAGCCAGGTAACCCTAGCAGGAACAATTGGAGATTTGGTCTTACTTTGCTCCAGGATTTTTGTAACTACTTAAATTTGAATACCTGCTTCAGGGAACACTTCCCTCATGTCCTACAATGGACAAGTCAGCAGCAATGTGTGGGGTTGTTTATTCAGAAGGTTAACTACTGTAATCACCATTGATGCCCACATCCCATGAACAAATAGTAATAAAAAAATGCACACTCTCCAAAAGGGATTCAAGCCTATGTGGAGGAAGAGGTCTTACTGTAATCAGATTACACTTTAATCTCTACTACAGAACACCAAATATTGAAAGCTGTTAGGTACAAATCTAATTTTGGCCTGATGGCCATCCTCGGCTGCTACAAAACCAAATTAAGCCTTCTGGAGGGGAAGGGGTTAAAACATCCATGTGCCCAAACAAATCAGATTTGATCACGGTGACAACCTATTTCTTAGAATTTTTTTTTGTTTGACTCAAGGCCACGTGCATTGGTGTTAGAATGTGCTCAATTACTGAAGAAAAGGAACCAGTTCAACATCAAAATGTTTTATTTCAGCTGCAAGAACACTCAACTACAATGTTTGGAAGTTAATCTTAGACTTTGAATTCCATTCCCAGTTCAGAGAGATGGCAACATAAAACTTCAATACACAAGTTGAATATCTGCAACATGGACAACAGTCCAGTCACTCCTCCCCCAGGGTGTGCTTGTCAAACAGGTACACTCCCATGCCATTCTCAGGGGCTCCCAGTCTCTTCAGGTTGGTGATGTGATCTCCAAGCTTCTTGATCATCTTCACTTGTTCATCCAAGTAGTGGGTCTCCAGGAAGTCACACAACTGGAAAGGGAAAAATAAAAATCAAGCTAGCTACTTGAATCATTAGGTTCCTTTAATCTCACTTCCCTACTGGGGAATACTCAAGGTCTCATTACAAAATATGGCCAAGAGACTACTAGATCTAACTCCTTGTCCTCCCAGCCACTGGTTTTGAAAATAAATGCTGCCATGCCCCAGTCCCTCACCTAAAGTCAGTATCCATTTGAAGGTTCCCTTCAAGCCCAAGATATCTCAACCCTTGAAACAGATTGATTTCAAGGACAGATTTTAATGCTCACCTTCAGTAGATTTAAAAAATCTCAGATTTAGAAATGGAAAGTATTGAGCTGCATTCAGTCTGATGAGATTTTAAAGGACAGTGCTAAATTACACAATCCCAAATTAAAAATAAACCCAAAAGCTAAATGCCACTGATGCATTAAGGACTTACATGAGGGTCTGTCCTCTCAGTGGACAGTTTGTGCAGATCCAGCAGACTCTGGTTCACATCCTTCTCCATCTGCAGAGCTCTCTGCATCGCCTCCAGACCATTGCCCCACTCATCCTGCTCTGGCTTCTGAAAAGGGAAGTCTTTCAAGTCACAAAATGCTCAAGCTCCCATCTGCATCCCATGCAGTATTAATCTCAAACTAGCCTGAAACAAGAGGATGACTGGAGAGTGGAAGAAAATTGATTTTTGCCCTGATGTTAGCAACAAGTACTCTGTTCAGTTATAATGTAGAACATGTGGCTCATTAATGAGAAAACATCTTCTCTGCTGTGGAGAAATTTTCCACATTCTGAAAGCTGGATAGAGGCTGCACTGGGGACCAATCATTCAATATGAAAATAAGCCTCAATAAATTACATTTGGTCCAGTCATGATCTCAACAACTGGCAGGTGGGTCATTAACCAGAGGACACACATTGAAGATAATGGGCAAAAGAACCAGAGGGAAGATAGAGATTTCATATATAAACAGTGAATTGTTACAATCTGGAATGAAATGCCTGAAAGGGAAGCTGATTCAATAGCAACTGTCAGAACAGATTTTTATGTATAGAATCATGAAAAGGAATAATTTACAGCTCTATGGGGAAAGAGCAGGGCACGAGGGACTAATTGGATATTCTTTCAAAGAGCCAGCACAGACACTATGAGCCAAGTGGCCTGATTCTATGAACAAACCTTGATGTCCTCTAAGATGATTCGGCCTCCACGCTGATTCTGGAATTTCAGCAGTTTCTCAGCGTGCTCCCGTTCCTCATGTGACTGCTCCTTGAAGAACTCAGCAAAGTGACGCAGGGCAACATCATCCCGGTCAAAGTAATAGGACTGTAGGCACAAGAGTCAATTAAACAATCATACCAAATTAAGATAGAGAACAAACATCAGTACAGTGATTTCACCATGGATCAGGGAACCAAGGAGTTTGATCATTTTTAAAGAGTACTCATATTTCCTAACTCAGTTCACCTGGTGAAAGTAGACAACAGGTGGCCAGTGGAGAATGGAATCACCTCAGTCTTTGACCACACTGAGCAACTCAACTTAAACCCAAGCTTGAGCTACTTGGCCATTCAGGTACCTCCTGCCCACATCTCAATTTATACAAAGCATTAAGCAGGAAGTCACATGACAGGTCCTCCTTCAGTGTTGGATACTGTGACCAAGGTGCCAAAAGCTACCTGTTCCACCACAAGTGATTCAGAAAGACCAGGGTGCACAATTAGTCAATTAACTCATGCAATGAGTCTCCTCCTTTTAGAGGGTCTGTGTACTAGATCAGAACTTGTGACATTCCAAGAAAATAAGTTGAAACAGAGACAAACAATGTGAGAGGATAAAACTCAAATTAGTTCAGATCACTAAATTAGGGAAAATTTAGATGTACATTTGACATCTGAAAAACTTTTCCAAATCAATAATCTGAACTCACCACAAACCCCCACCCCCTATTCACATGTCAAGGATCAGCACAGCCCAAGGAGAGCTGACCTGCTTCATTCATGATCTTGCCCAGTCCCATGTGGTCCAGGAGAGGGAGCATGCAGTGTCCACCAGTACACTCATTTGAGGCCATGACCAGTAGGCACCAGTGAAGAGTGAGATATAAATTTTCTTTTGCTCAAATTAGGCTTTATGTTCATTGCTTTGTAGCAATTGGGCACTTTCCTGATAACAGAGAGCAACCCAATGTCAGCCTTACTTGATTAAAAAAGGCACACATTTCTCCACTGTGTTCTATACATTCCATCAATTACAAGTTTCTTGCTATTGTACAGACAAGGGTTACACTCCATCCCAAACCTGAACAAAACTCCCTTCATTAAGCAAGAAACTCCACCCATTTTGAAAATTCCCAATTTGATTTTAGAAACTTTGAGAAGTTCAATTAAGCTTTTGGCTGGAAAAGACAGGTTACAAGATCAAGAGTATGGAGCTATGGCTAAGAATGGCCATGGATTTGTGTTTTGACTAAAGATTTCACCACAGGTGTTTCAAAGACCCCAACTATGGGCAAGTCACCTGCAACTCAAAAGACACTCACTGGCCAATGTACTGAATAGGCTTTTTTTGGGGGGGGGGGGGGGCAGGGGGGTGGGGAATGCATTTCACAGTCTCAATGTAAACTCCAACATGGAAACTATATAAAAAAGGACCCAGACAATCCATTTGAAAGGATAATGAAACATCACAACTATAAAGATACTTAAAAGAAATATTAGAACAGCAAATTCAATTATTTTACTGAATTTAAAAGGTTAATTCACTAGAATTCAGTAAGTCTACATTAGTTAATAAGACAAAATACCCAAAGCTCACCATAGAAAGATAAACATAGGAGGAATAGAGCTCCATATTTATCTGCTTGTTGACACCATCCTCACACTCCTTCTGGTAATTCTGACACACTTGAGAAGCCATCCAAACTACTTTTTTTTTAATAGACCAGCAACTGACTATAAACAATATGAACATAAGGACCTCAAACCTAAGCTGCTATATTTATTCTTTCAGACCCAACCCATCTTTAACTACAGGATGTGACATCACTGATGATAAATGTTTGGCAGCCAATCAAATAGCTGCTTTCTCATCACACGAACGGAAAAAAACCCTAACCCCTCCCCCTGAAAAAAGTTGGGGGGGGCCTAAAAACACCAAAAAAAAAGGAAAAACACACAAAAACCCAATATCTTCAGGATCCTCCTTTCATTCAATCACTTCTCTTGTTCTACTTCATAAGTTTCTTCACTTCATTTTAACCTGCTGTTTGTTTTTATTCTATGACCTGTCTGTTTTTTAACCTCTCTTTCGAATGATTTCTCCCCCTGCTCCTCATTTGTTCTGTTCTTTTCTCCCCATCTCCCCCATTCCCCTGAATCCCACCCATTCCCATGTCCCCTTGTAACACTGTGCAGTCTGCAGCCTGTGTGTCTATGTCCCTGTGCATCAGTCAGCCTGAGTCACTCTCTTCAATAAAAAATATTCCTTCCACTACGAGCATGCTATCCAGTCCCTCAGTGCCATTGTCTCAATGTTACTCTTTTAATTGAACAAGAAGGAGACACTGAGTTTCTCTTTTTTTCTAATGGGTCTTTGAGCCCCAGTGTCAGGAACCCCGAAAACCTATTCAAGTGCTGTAAGAATTTTTTCTTGTGGCACACCCAATCATAGCAATGAAACCGAATGAAACCAAAATGTCACTGTCGTAATCAACTATCCACTCCAGTCCCCGGTCTCAAACATAACGGCAGACACTCCGTGCTCCTTCTCCAGGGCCACCCGGGCACGGAGAATGCTGCGGAAGAGAGACAGACAGTCGGAGCGACCGCCCCCCCCATAGGCCATGTCTAGCCTGTACCAGTAGATGGCTACCTTGGACAGGCCCAGGACCAGACCCACGAGGACTTCAGTCCCACGCTCCTGATCTTTGGCCACCCGTTGAGGGGAGTGGGGAGTTTGGGGGTGGGGGGCGCAGGCAAGTCGGAGGACATTCTCATGGGTCTGGCCCTAGGCCTGTCCAAAGTGGTCATCTACAGGTCCAGGCTCGACCCGCCCCATGGGGACGGTCGCTCCGACCGTCTGCCTCTCTTCCGCAGCATTCTTCGCACCGCGATGGCCCTGGAGAGGGAGCACGCGGTGTCTGCCGGTACGTTTGAGGCTTTCCGCGACGGATGGGCACCGCAGGGATTGGAGTGCATCCTGGACCGAGATAATAAAATTATAATTTGACACTTATTTTTTTTTTGGATTTACTGCACATGAACACACCCTAACCCCCCCTTCTTATAAAAGGGGGGCCTAAAACACACAAAAAAAGCTGACTGCCCATAAAAAAAAAATTAAAATTATTATTTGACTCTGTTATCATTTAGTTTTTGGATTTAAAAAAATAAATAAAGTTACATCCTGAACCTCCCTCCCTCAATCTCATAAAAGGGGATCGAAACATACAAAAAAAGTCAACCTGATTCAAAACAAATCTACTTAATTAAAAAAAAAAAGTTCTGGAACTATTTTCTTCTGATCCAAGCTCTTGTATTTCTACTACTGGGACAGCCTGCATTGAAACCAGGAATGGACAGCACCAATGATGATTGACAATCCCTGATAGCCAATCAGGAATCTTCCATGAATCCAGGCACCAATTAACAAAGGACAGGGCTCTGGGGGAGAGATTGATATCCAGAGCCAATCAGAGCTTTGCAATACAGACCAGCAAGGCCTTGGAGGTGTTTGTGGCTGGACTGCCACTGAGTGGAGTGGAGAGCAGAGAGAGCAGGCCCTTGCCTGGGTCCCTTGGGGAGAAGGAGAAGGAGAAGGAGAAAGAAGGAGAAACCACCATCAACAAGGAGGGAGGGAGAAGGAGAAAAAGAGCACCAACCAGTGGGAGGAAGAGGTGGTCGGTGCAGTGAGGTGTGTCGGCTGAAGGTAGGGGGAGGAAGAAGACTTCAGAGGACAGGGGTCCCCCCCAAGTGTCTGGCCCGGGACAGCTGGAGCTGCCTGGGTGAAGTTACTTTCTTTTTCAAATCTTTGGAGGACTGAGCCTAGGCAGCTCCAGCTGTCTAGGGGAAGACATCTCCTCCCCCTGCCCACCGGGAGACAGGCAGAAGAGGATCCACCTTTTAAGGTGCAACCCCGCCCCTCTTCCACCCACTTCTGCAGCAGCCTACCCCTGCAGACTCCCTCCTTCCCATTCTGCCATCCATCCCTCCCACCTTCTCCTGCTCTCTGGGATATTCCCTTGCTCTCCGGGGTATTCTGGGAATATATAAAAACAACAAAGGGGCCCTCTCCCAACCAAGCACTGGGATTCGGGGAGAGAGGTTTTCCTCAAGAATTCTTTTTTTTTTTTTTTTTTTTTTTTTTTTTTTTAAAAAAAAAGGCCAATTTCAATCCAAAGGCCTGAGACTTGGGGTGGGTGTGGCTCTTTGAGTCATGGCGTCACCATCTTCGCCGGTGCCGGGACCCAGCAGGACGTATGCGGCGGTTACCTCGGGGGCCGCTCCTACAGTTCGTGCCGCTCCTGCTGGGCCGGCGCCTTTCCGCTTCATTACGAGGAAGCATGGGGTGAAGAGCTACGCCCACCCCAACATGACCATTGAGGCCTGCGTAAAGGCCATGGCCGAGGTTGTCGGCCCCTCGGCCATCGTCGCGGCCTCAAAAATGTACGGGAGGGCGGTGTTCTTCCTGAGGTCCGAGCGGGCGGTGTCCCTGGCCCTTAGTAAGGGGCTCACGGTGGGCGGGACCTTCCTGCCGGTGGACCCGCTGGAGGCCACCGCGCAGCGGGTCATTTTATCTAACGTCCCGCCTTTCCTGTCGGACGAGCTCCTCCTCCCCCACCTACGTCAACTGGGGGAGGTGAGGTCGGGGGTAACGCCGCTGCCGCTCGGACTCAGGGAGAACAGCCTCCGGCATGTTTACTCCTTCCGTCGCCAGGCATTCGTCAAGCTGGCACGGGAGGAGGTTACGGAGGGGGGCTTTAACGCCCTCCACGAGGGGACCCCTTACCGCGTCTTTTGGACGGCAGAGGGTGGGCGGTGCCATGCCTGTAAGGAGGTGGGGCACCTGAAGAGGAACTGCCCTGCCTCTCAGGCCGCCAAAACAGCTACGGCGGCCGGGGCTGGCGCCGCCACCGCTCCTCCCCCCAACCCCGCCCCCGCGTCGGGAGAGTCAACTGCGCGGGTGGAGGTTGGCGTCGAGGCCTCCGCCAGGGGGGAGGAGGGGAACCCTCGCCAGAGAAAGGCGCGGAGAAAGAGGAAGAATCTAGAGGCTGGTCCCCGGGACAGAGAAGATCTCAGTCAGCCCGAGGCCGTGACCGCGGCCAGTCAACATCTCGCGGTCGCGACAGAGCCCGGGCTGGCGGGTGATCAGGAGGGAGCGGAGGCGGGGGTCCCAGCAGACATGGAGTCCCCCCTCCCTCCGCGACCCTCCTGGAAGAAAAAGAGGCACCACTCCCCGGAAGCGAACGGGCTCCCTGCTAAGGGACGGCCCCCCGTGGAAGGGGAGTCGGTGCCGGTCGCGGATCCTGCGGCCCCGCCCGTGACATCCGAACAGCGGCGGGGGTCATCCACCTCTCGGGGGGAGGAGATCGTGCCCGTGCCTCCCGGGGGGGATGGAGAGACCCCGCCGATAGGGGGGGTCGCGGATCCGCATTTACCCGACACTACCCTGTTCACCGGGTCGGGCGTCCTGGGTGCCGGGGTGGGCGAGGCCGAAGAGGCCGGATTCGTCTGCCCCCGGCTCGACCTCTCCCAGGACCTGCTCGACCTGGTGGCGGGGTTTAATAAAAACATCTCACCGGCCGGGTCGGTCGGTGGCGACGTGGGTGGGGGGACCCCCTCCTCCCAGTATCTGGGCACGGAGCCGGGGTAGGTGGGAGAACTGGAGTATACGTTCTCCCCGGTTTCCCCGGTTTGCCCCTATATCCGGGTGCCTGTTTTTCACCGCCCGGAGAATGGGGAGGGTCCCCGCCCGGCGCCGCCCTCTGACCCGGAGCCCCCGGTAGAGCCCGGGGGGGACTCCTCTGCCGACGATCCGGGGGGTGGGATCGTGACAGAGGCGGGGCCGGCCGGCGCGGCCGTCTCGTTCTCCGCACCCTGTGCGGGGAGTGGGTCGGCCGCGGGCGACGATGATCCGGAGGAGGACGGGGACTCGGTGGTGGGCACTGGGGAGGATTTGGAGTTCGCCACCAGTGAGGTGGTGGACGCCCTCGTGCCCGACACCGAGTCTCCCCTCATCCCCGTTGAGGAGCTCCGGGATTTTGTGTCCGTTTGGAGCCATCGTCGCGATGGCGTCCGGCTGGCCCTCGACCGTTGGTCGGAGCCGGCGCAGTTAATCCGCTCGGTCCGGGCCGCCGTCGCGTCCGTGGCCGCGGAAGGGGACGACGGCGGGGTCGGGCTGCGTCGGCTCAGATCCCTCCTCACCGGGCTCTTGAGGGAGTGGCGGTCGACTAGCGGCCCCGCTCCCTCCGCGCGTTAGGTTTAAGTAGGTTGCGCTGTGCTCTTGCCATGGAGATAACCATAGCCAGCCTCAACATCAACGGCGGCAGAGACGCCCGCCGTAGATTTGACAAGTTCTCGGTCCTGCGGGACGGGAAGTATGCGGTGTGCTTTCTGCAGGAAACCCACACCGTTCCGGGAGACGAGGCCACGTGGATCCTGGAATGGGGAGGGGGGGTCTACTTGAGTCACCTCGCCAGCGTTTCGAGCGGGGTGGCCATCTTGTTGGCCCCGACTTTTCAGCCGGAGATCTTGGGGGTCAAGGAGCCGGTGCCGGGCCGCTTGCTCCACGTAGCCCTTCGCCACGGGGACGTGCCGCTTCACCTGGTGAACGTGTACGCCCCCTGGTCCGAGGGCGAGCAAGTGAGCTTCTTTGAAGAAGTGTCCACTTACCTAAACTCCGTCGACGCCGGCGAGTGCATTATCCTCGGGGGGGATTTTAACCGTACCCTCGAGGCGAGGGACCGCTCCGGTCCCGCGCGTGCCCGAACGGCGACGGAGAAGTTGAGGGACCTGGTCGGGTCCTTCGACTTGGTGGACGTCTGGCGGAATCTCCATCCCGACTCCGGCCAGTTCACCTTTGTGAGGGCCGGAGGGGGGAGCACCAGAATCGACCGCCTGTACGTTTCGCGGGCGTACGCCTCCTGCGTCCCGTCGGCCTCCATCCGGCCGGTGTCGTGCTCGGACCACCACCTGGTGTGGATGGAGCTCGCTCTGCTCCGCGCCCGGTCGGGGTCCGCGTACTGGCACTTTAACAACCGGCTGCTGGAGGACGCGCGGTTCCGGGACTCGTTCCGTCTGTTCTGGAGCGACTGGAGAGGGAAGCGGGGAGGCTTCTCCTCCTTGAGGCTATGGTGGGACGTGGGCAAGGCTCACGTCCGCCTCTTCTGTCAAGAGTATGCGAGGGGGTCGACTAAGAGGCGGGAGTCCGAGGTCAGGCGGTTGGAGCAGGAGGTGCTTGGCCTGGAGTCCCGTCTCGGTCAGGCCGCCGAGGATCCGGCCCTGCGGCAGGTGTACGAGGAGAGGAAGGACGCTCTGAGGGACCTGCAACTGGTCGGGTCCCGAGGAGCGTACGTGAGGTCGCGGCTCCAGCTCCTGCGGGACCTGGACCGCGGCTCTCCCTTCTTCTACTCGCTGGAAAAGCGGCGGGGGGCTCGTAAGCAGCTCCTTACGCTGCTGGCCGACGACGGGTCCCTCGTCTCGGACCCGGAGGGAGTCAGGGCCCGTGCTCGATCTTACTACGAGGCTCTGTTCTCTCCGGATCCGTCCAGCGAGGAGGCGCGCAGAGTTTTGTGGGAGGACCTGCCGAAGGTCGGCCCGGAGGACGCTGAGCGTCTGGACGCTCCGCTCAGTTTGGCGGAGCTGACGGGCGCCCTCCACCAGCTCTCTAGGGGCAAATCCCCGGGGCTGGACGGGCTGACCGTGGAGTTCCTCAGGGCCTTCTGGGACGTCCTGGGGGGCGACTACGCGTGGGTCCTGGGGGAATGTCTGGCGACCGGGGAGATGCCCCTTTCGTGGCGCAGGGCGGTCGTGGTCCTGCTGCCTAAGAAGGGGGATCTCCGCAACCTTAAAAACTGGCGCCCGGTCTCCCTCCTCAGCACGGATTATAAGGTCTTCGCCAGGGCGATGTCTGCTCGCCTCGGCACCGTGCTGGACGACATGATCCACCCCGACCAGTCCTACACGGTCCCGGGCCGGACGATCCACGATAACATCCACCTGGTCCGGGACCTGATCCACCATTCCCAGAGGGCTGGTCTGTCGGTCGCCTTCCTTTCCTTAGATCAGGAGAAGGCGTTCGACAGGGTGGATCACGAGTATCTATTCGGGACTCTGCGCGCTTTCGGATTCGGGTCGCATTTCGTCGCCCGGATCCGACTTTTGTACGCCGCCGCGGAGTGTCTGATTAAGGTTAACGGATCCTTGACGGCGCCCCTTCGCTTCGGGAGAGGAGTGCGTCAGGGGTGCCCCATGTCCGGCCAATTATATACCATCTGCGTAGAGCCTTTCCTGCACCTCTTGCGAAAGAGGCTGTCGGGACTGGCTCTGCGCGAGCCGGGCGTGGAGGTCGTCCTTTCGGCTTACGCCGACGACGTGCTCCTCATGGTCACCGATCCCCTTGACTTGCGGAGAATGCGCGAGTGCCAAGAGGTCTACTCTGCCGCGTCCTCCGCAAGAATCAACTGGGAGAAATGTTCCGGACTCCTGGTGGGTCAGTGGCGGGTGGACTCCATGCCGGAGGAGCTCAGGGCTTTCGCCTGGAGTACCACGCACCTCCGGTACCTGGGAGTCTACCTCGGCCCTGCCGAGGAAGCCTGGCCGGCGAACTGGGAAGAGTTGGAGGCCAAAGTCACCGCTCGCCTGGCGCGCTGGACAGGACTGCTCCGAGTGTTATCCTACAGGGGTCGAGTGCTGGTCATAAACCAGCTGGTGGCCGCCATGTTGTGGTACCGGTTGGTTCCTTTGACCCCCCCCCCTGATTTTGTCGCCAAGATTCAGAGGAAGTTCGTCGACGACTTCTGGGCCAAAGGGATGCACTGGGTCGCTGCCGCGGTCCTGAGTCTCCCGCTTAGGGAGGGCGGTCAGGGGCTGGTGTGCGTCCGCACCCAGGTGGCAACTTTCCGCCTTCGGATGCTGCAGCGATACCTGTACGCGGAGCGTCCTCTTAGATGGCGTGCGCTGGCGACGTATTTTTTCCGCCAGCTGCACGGCCTGAACTACGACACGCAGCTCCTGTTCGTCTCGCTGGTGGGCGGCCGCACGTCTTTGCAGGAGCTGCCTGTCTTGTACCAGGATCTGCTCAGGGTCTGGACCATGGTCGCCTCCGGTCGGAGCTCTCGCCCGTCGGGGGTAGCGGCCGTCCTGCAGGAGCCGCTGCTCGGGAATCCGTTCCTCCGCGATGTCGGCTTCAGCCGCTCGTGGCTGACGGAGCGGAGGGCTGTGGCCGGTCGGGTAACCAGAGTCAGGGACGTCCTGGATGGCGGAGGGTCGGGTTGGCTCGAGCCGTGGGCGCTCGCCGCTCGCATGTCCTCGTGGCGTGCCGGGGACGCGGCCGCCGCCATCCAGGCGTTGAAATCGGCGCTCGGCCCTGACTCCACTCGGGGTGTGGAGGCGGCTCAGGCGTGCGGAGCCATCCCGTCCGACCTGACCCCCGTTTGGACGGAATTCCTCCTCGGCGCCAAACCCCGGAACCTCCCTCGGAGGGCCGCGCCTCACAACTTGAGCCGTCTCTCGGAAATTCCCTCCGTGCCGTTTCACACCGCGCGGAGGGATTTCCTGTACGGGCTGCTCCTGCACACCATCCACTTCCTCGCCCTCGTCTCTCGCCCGGACACGCCCTGGCGTACCATCCTGCCGTCCGGCGGAGACGGGGGTCCCCAGTGGGAGGCTCTCTATACAGGGGTCCTCCCGTGTTACTTTGGGGATCTGGGGTGGAGGGTGTTGCACGGAGCAGTCCCGTGCAACAGGCGTTTACGCCATTTTACGGACACCCAGGCCGCTTGCATTTTCTGCGGCCTGGAGGAGTCCGTTTTTCATTTGTACACTGGGTGTGCGAGACTGCAGCCCCTGTTCCATTATTTGGAGGGGCTGCTCCTCAAGTTCTGGCTGCACTTCAGTCCCACGCTCCTGATCTTTGGCCGCCCGGTGAGGAGGGGGGCGGGCAGGTCGGTGGACGTCCTCGTGGGCCTGCTCCTGGGCCTGTCCAAGGTGGCTATCCACAGGTCCAGGATGCTCGCGGTCCGTGGGGGTGGGCGCTCGGCCTGTCTGCCTCTCTTTCGCGGGTTGCTCCGCGCCCGGGTGGCCCTGGAGATGGAGCACGCGGTGTCTGCCGGTACGCTTGAGGCTTTCCGCGACCGGTGGGCACCGCAGGGGCTGGAGTGCATCCTGAACGAGGATAATAAAATTTTGATTTGAACTCTTGGTTTTGGTTTGTTTGGTTTTTAGTTGTTAAGCACACCCCACACCCCCCAAGAAAAAAGAAAAAAAAAAAAAGGAAAAAAGAGAAAAAAAAAAAAAAAAAAAAACCTCCCTCCCTCAATCTCATAAAAGGGGATCGAAACATACAAAAAAAGTCAACCTGATTCAAAACAAATCTACTTAATTGAAAAAAAAATGTTCTGATTGGCCTTAAATACAATCTCGACTACGCCTCTTTCTTGATTGGTGTCCTCAGTGGGCGTAGAGCTCTGAATGGCTAGTGTGAGTTTTTACTCATCATCGGGAATGCCACGCCTTGTATTACAGGCAGGCTGTCCCCAGACATATAAATAGAAGAGTTTGGGAATGCTCTGCGCCCGGGTGGCCCTGGAGATGGAGCACGCGGTGTCTGCCGGTACGCTCGAGGCTTTCCGCGACCGGGGGGCACGGCAGGGGCTGGAGTGCATCCTGGACGAGGATAATAAAGTTTTAATTTGAACACTTGGTTTTGGTTTGTTTGGGTTTTTAGTATTTAAGCACACCCCAAACCCCCCTTCTTATAAAAGGGGGGCCTAATAGGAAAAAGAAAAAAAAAGAGTTTGGGAAGACGTTAGCCTGGTTCAGCTAGTTAAAATACCTTCTTAGACAGTTAGAATGGATTCCCAGGTGTGTTAGAACTATCACAAGGAGTGAGGATGGTGTCAACAAGCAGATCAATATGGAGCTCTATTCCTCCTATGTTTATCTCTCCATAGTGAGTCTTTTTTTTGGACCCTATTCAATCCCTCAATCTATGTACAGTGGGTGTATTTTTGAAACCTGTAATTGTGCAAGTTAAATTGAATTGTTATAAACAAACTGTCTCCCTGTTCCTTACAGTAATTGTACTATAGGCTGAGTTTCTTCAATCTCTGACTCACGTTTCGGGCTCTGAGCTTCTTCAAATTTACTTTTGGAATACACTGCATTCAATGGGGGCATGATCCTGGTGAAAGGAATGTTATTATTGGTCCTTCACTAATTTCCAGATATACTATTGAGTGTCATAATTTCAAGTTAAGCAAGTATTGATTTGTGAGCATATTCAAGTAAAATTTTAATTAAAGCTGAATTGGTGATTATTTTCCATTGGCTGGCTTCCCAATTGCTGGGAATGAAATTATCCACCATCTTTACCAGATTAGTGAAGCAAGTTGGCCTGTGCTAGTTTTCATAACAATCTGCAGACCAGTTGAGTGAGCCAGAAAGCAAAATATTGAAGTTGGCTTCATGTACAATACCCATGATTGGTCTTTGAGATATCCAACTACTTTTGATCTCTCCACAGTCCTATTACTTTGACCGGGATGATGTTGCCCTGCATCACTTTGTCAAGTTCTTCAAGGAGCAGTCACAGGAGAAACATGAGGATGCTGAGAAATTGCTGAAATTCCAGAATCATCTTGGAGGATATCCAGGTTGGGTTCAGCAAACAAGTGGTCTTTTACATGGCACCACTTTGATTGTTCCAATTTATATGGAATTTGCTTCACAGAAACAGGTCATTTGGTCCAACTGGTCTATGTTTATGTCCATGCTCCAGAAAAGCCTCCTCCCACTTTACTTGATCGAATGTGATCAGCATATCTTTCTATTTCTTTTGCACTCATGGACATGTCGAGCTCCCCTTTAAATGCATCGATACTAATTGTCATTAATTTGACTCTTGTGGTTGTGATGGCTTAATTCAGTAATTCTATATTCTTAACACAATTGGTTCATGGTAACATGGACTTTTACTTTTTCCACCCTATTTTCCTTCAATGCTTTCTGGTGTATTGTTCGTTTGTTTAATCCATTAAGTGAACTGGCTGAGACTTCCTTTTCAGAAGCCAGAGCAGGATGAGTGGAGCAATGGTCTGGAGGCGATGCAGAGAGCTCTGCAGATGGAGAAGGATGTGAACCAGAGTCTGCTGGATCTGCACAAACTGTCCACTGAGGACAGACCCTCATGTAAGTTCCTAATGCTGTTAATGTGGACTTTTGGGTAAGTTAGAGGTGGAGGAACCTTGCTGTCCTTGAGCGTATTCAAAAGATCTTCATTCCTAATCGGTTTGTTTGTTTGTGTCTTTCTTGGAATTTTTTGGGGAGGGGGGAGACAGGCAAGTTGGCCTATTGTGTACATTAGCAGTAAGTGTGTCCCAGTGACCCCAGGATCTAAGCACTTACTGTACAGTAAGTTTGCTCCAATGATGCAAAAAATGCATCAATCTGAAGTGCAACACTTGCCAATCCTCCAGACCAAGAGGATTAAAATCCAAACGCTCGAGGGGAAACTTAGATGTTCCACGATATCTCCTGCTGGACATAACTATTCTCCATCTTTTCTTCCAGTTGTGAAGCTTGGAGATCACATCACCAACCTGAAGAGACTGGGAGCCCCTGAGAATGGCATGGGAGTGTACCTGTTTGACAAGCACACATTGGGGGAGAGTGATTAAACTGACTGCAGGGATAACGCCTATTGTGTTTAGTACTCCTGTTTATAGTCTAGTCAGACCCCCATCCTGTAGGATTGATAGCTTTTGACTTTCTACAAAGAGGTGAGATCTGGACTCTTGATGTGTAATTGTCATTAACTGGAAATAAACTGTTTCTAACATTGCACTGGGTTTTGTCTCTTAAATTGAGTAGTAGCTTTTTCAGATTAATGACATTTAACAGCTCCAGTGTCGGGTTCATTTCTGAGTTGTTTTTCTTCCCTTTTGGAGTAATTCTGAAGAATTAGATGTTCAGGGCCACGTGTTGAAGGTCACATTTCAATTCTGTGTAAACCTTGAATGCAAATTTCATTCATGCATTTGAATGATTGTGTTGAAAGCAGAAGTAAAGAGCAATGCTGTAATAGAAGTTACTGTTGTCACTGGTGTTGTGTGTTGTCTTTGATGTAACAAAATATTAGATATTGTAACTTTTTTGTTGTTCCACACCACTCATCCATCAATTCATAAAGTCAATACAATCGCTCCTCCATAAATCTATCATCCTTTCCAAATCCTACCAGCTCTCCCTTTGTCTCCTTCACACTTAGGAGTGGATTCAAAGACTCTGGATGCAATAGCTGTAATTATCCAGAATTTTGCAACTGAAGTTAAGAATGTAGTAGAGGATTGCAGTTTTGTGAACCCCAAAAAAACTTTTGAACTGTCTGGATACGTTAGAAGTATATGATGTCATATTAAACATTTCATATGTTGCTGAGCAGCAACCGAGTTGGGTTGGATTTGCTGGTGGGTTTGATGGCTTCATTGTTCAGACAAACCAGTCTTTAATGTGCTGAACTTCCATGTGCATCAGCTGCAAGTATTCCCTCCACAGATTTCAACTGGGCTAACACTGGTTAACTGTTCACACCATACAGACTATTAGGTTAATAATCACCCCGTGCCCGACTGATGTTTCCTACAGTCTGCCTACAACGAGGCAGAGCTCTGCTTCTTTGTAGGTAGACTCCCTACAAGTATTCCATACATAATTTAAAGGTCCTGTGCAAAGCATAAATCAAGTACTCGCAGAGCCAGGAATCAAAGGACTTCATTGAAGTCTCTGGTGTGCACCTGCCTGGCTGTTGAGGATGAACTTGTGGTGTCCATCCATTTGGTCGAAGCTCTGCATGACTGCAGGTCATTCGCTACATCTTGGATCCTTTCTGGCCAATACAGGTATAAATACCAGCTATATTTCCAGTTCATGTGGGTCAACGATGCTCATGGGTTGCATCTCCCAAAAGACTAGTGTTTGTACAATGATTGGTGGCTCCAGCTGTGAATCACTTCCATCCCCTCCAGCCCATCTAAAAAAAAAAGTTTTATTCCAAGGCAACATATCTCATCACATAATCCAGGACTGAAAACCTCAACCATTTTGCAATGAAACCAGCTGTCAAGACTTTGGATCTCAGAGAAACACCAATGTGATGAGCCAGACTGTTAGAGAACATCAGAGTCTCATTTCGATCAGATTTAAATATTCTTTAGCCTCATTGAACGCTGATCATAAAAGGAACACGATGGAGAAAATAGAAAGAAAGAAAGACTCCCATTTCTATAGCACCTTTAACAACCTCAGGACGCCCCAAAGTGCTTCACAGCCAATGAAGTACTTTTGAAGTCGAGTCACTGTTGTAATGTTGGGAACGGGGCAGCCAAGTTGTGCACAGCAAGGTTCCACAAACAGCAATGTGATAATGACCAGATAATCTGCTTTAGTGATGTAGGTTGAGGGATAAATATTGGCCACTTGAGAGAATTCCCCTGCTCTTCCTCAAATTAGTGCCATGGGATCTTTTACAGGCAACTGAGAGAGCAGAGAGGGCCTCAGTATAATGTCTCATCTGAAAGATGGCACATCTGATGTGGGGAAATATGAGGTTATTCACTTTGGTAGGAAGAATAGAGAAACAGAATATTTTTTAAATGGTGAGAAACTAGTAAATGTTGGTGTTCAGAGAAATGTTGGGTGTCCTCGTACAAAGAAATACAAAAAGTTAGCATGCAGGTACAGCAAGCAATTTGGAAAGCAAATGGCATGTTGGCCTTTATTGCAAGGGGGTTGGAGTGCAAGACTAAGGAAGTCTTACTACAGTTATACAGGGCTTTGGTGAGACCTCACCTGGAGGACTACGTACAGTTTTGGTCTCCTTATCTAAGGAAGGATATACTTGCCTTCGAGGTGAAGGTTCACTCAATTATTTCCTGTGATGAGAGGGTTGTCCTCTGAGGAGAGGTTGAGTAGAATGGGCCCAAACTCTCTAGAGTTTGGAAGAATGAGAGATGATCTCATTGAAACATATAAGGTTCTGTGGGGGCTTGACAGGCCTGAGAGATTGTTTTCCCTGGTTGGAGAGTCTAGAACTAGGGGGCATAGTCGCAGTATAAGGGGTCGGCCGTTCAGAGTGAGACAAGGAGGAATTTCTTCACTCAGACAGTTGTGAATCTTTGGAATTCTCTACCCCAGAGGGCCATGGAAGCTGAGTTGTTGAGTATGTTCAAGGCTGAGACAGATAGATGTTTGAACTCAAGGGGAAATCAAGGGATATGGGTATTGGGCAGGAAAGTGGATTTGAGGTCGATGATCAGCCATGATCTGATTGAATGGCGGAACAGGCTCGAGGGGCCATATGGCCGACTCCTGCTCCTATTTCTTATGTTTTTATGTCTGACAGTGCAGCACTCCCTCAGTGTTGCACTGAAGTATCAGTCTAGACTTTGTGCTCCAGTCCCTGGAGTGGGACTTGAACCCACAACCTTCTGACTCTGAGATGAGAGTGCTGCCACTGAGCCACAGCTGACACAAATGGAGATGTTTGTGTGGGTGACATTGCATTGAGTAATCTTCACTCCCTCTCATTCTCGCTGAATATCCTGAATTTTACCAAACAACATTTCATGAGAATCAAAACTAAAAATGACACATCCCACAATGCTTTGCCCAGTTGATGCCCCCATGCTGCCAATCCTCAGACACACCCATTCTCTATATTAGAACTGGGGGCGATTCACACCATCCATGGGATGGAATTTCCATTTCTCTGTCCAATGGTTGGTTTGCAAATTCACTCAAGGCTACTTGATTGCTTTGAATATTGTCTCAGCATCACAGTTAATTGAATTTTGCACTTCAGTCCTGCGCTCCTGATCTTTAGCTGCCCGGTGCGGAGTGGGGGAGGCAAGTCGGAGGACCTCCTCATGAGTCTGCTCCTGGGCCTGGCCAAGGTGACCAGCCACGGGTCCAGGTTGGATATGGCCCATGGGGGCTGTCGCTCTGGCTGCGAACCTCTCTGCCGCGGCTTTCTCCATGCCTGGTTGGCCCTGGAGAAGGAGCACGCGTTGTCTGCAGGTACACTTGAGGCCTTCCACGACCGATGGGCACAGCAGGGACTGGAGTGTATGGTAGACACTGCCAATAATATTATGAGTTAATTTGCTAAGTTTTCTTTGTCTTTTGTTTGATTTTGGTGTTTATTAGTTGTGCCCCTTTGTTCGATATCCTTTATTTTGGGTTGATGACACGAGGGCAAACCCAGTGTCTCCTAAACGGGTTTATTTATATATTTCTTTTGCTTTTGATTTTATTTAAGCCCCTTTGGCTGGGGGTAGGTTTAGGATGACAACTTTATTTTTAATACAAATCAATAACCAGAGTCAAATAAGAATTTTAATTTTCCTGATCAACTCTGTTCTCCAGTCCTTGCAGAAACGGGCATATTCAAAGAGGCAAAAGTGGAGACATCACCGAGACCAATCACCCAAACCTGCCTGTATTGCAAAGCTCTGATTGGCTCTGGATATCAATCTCTCCCCCAGAGCCCTGTCCTTTGTTAATTGGTGCCTGGATTTAGGGAAGATTCCTGATTGGCTATCAGGGATTGTCAATCTTCATTGGTGCTGTCTTTTTTTTTCTTCTTTTTCTTTTTTTTTGTGTATTAGGCCCCCCTTTTATAAGAAGGGGGGGTGTGGGGTGTGCTTAAATACTAAAACCAAACAAACCAAAACCAAGTGTTTAAATTAAAATGTTATTCTCCTCGTCCAGGATGCACTCCAGCCCCTGCGGTGCCCACCGGTCGCGGAAAGCCTCGAGCGTACCGGCAGACACCGCGTGCTCCATCTCCAGGGCCACCCGGGCGCGGAGCAACCCGCGGAAGAGAAGCAGACAGGCCGAGCGACCGCCCCCACGGACCACGATCATCCTAGACCTGTGGATGGCCACCTTGGACAGGCCCAGGAGCAGGCCCACGAGAACGTCCACCGACCTGCCCGCCCCCCTCCTCACCGGGCGGCCAAAGATCAGGAGCGTGGGACTGAAATGCAGCCAGAACTTGAGGAGCAGCCCCTTCAAATAATGGAACAGGGGCTGCAGTCTCCCACACCCAGTGTACAGATGGAACACGGACTCCTCCAGGCCGCAGAAATCACAAGCGGCCTGGGTGTCCGTGAAATGGCGTAACCGCCGGTTGCACGCGACTGCTCCGTGCGCCACCCTCCACCCCAGATCCCCAAAGTAACACGGGAGGACCCCTGTATAGAGAGCCTCCCACTGGGGACCCCCGTCTCCGCCGGACGGCAGGATGGCACGCCAGGGCGTGTCCGGCCGAGAGACGAGGGCGAGGAAGTGGATGGTGTGCAGGAGCAGCCCGTACAGGAAATCCCTCCGCGCGGTGTGAAACGGCACGGAGGGAATTTCCGAGAGACGACTCAAGTTGTGAGGCGCGGCCCCCCGAGGGAGGTTCCGGGGTTTGGCGCCGAGGAGGAACTCCGTCCGAACGGGGGTCAGGTCGGACGGGATGGCTCCGCACGCCTGAGCCGCCTCCACATCCCGAGTGGAGTCAGGGCCGAGCGCCGATTTCAACGCCCGGATGGCGATGGCCGCGTCCCCGGCACGCCACGAGGACATGCGAGCGGCGAGCGCCCACGGCTCCAACCAACGCGACCCACCGCCATCCAGGACGTCCCTGACTCTGGTCACCTGACCGGCCACGGCCCTCCGCACCGACAGCCGCGAGTGGCCGAAGCCGATATCGCGGAGGAACGGATTCCCGAGCAGCGGCTCCTGCAGGACGGCCGCTACCCCTGACGGGCGAGAGCTCCGACCGGAGGCGACCATGTTCCAGACCCTGAGCAGATCCTGGTAAAAGACAGGCAGCTCCTGCAAAGACATGCGGCCGCCCACCAGCGAGATGAACAGGAGCTGCGTGTCGTAGTTCAGGCCGTGCAGCTGGCGGAAAAAATACGTCGCCAGCGCACGCCATCTAAGAGGACGCTCAACGTACAGGTATCGCCGCAGCGTCCGAAGGCGGAAAGTTGCCACCTGGGTGCGGACGCACACCAGCCCCTGACCGCCCTCCCTAAGCGGGAGACTCAGGACCGCGGCAGCGACCCAGTGTATCCCTCTGGCCCAGAAGAAGTCGACAAACTTCTTCTGAATCTTGGCGACAAACTCAGGGGGGGGGGGGGTCAAAGTGACCAACCGGTACCACAACATGGCGGCCACCAGCTGGTTTATGACCAGCACACGACCCCTGTAGGATAACACTCGGAGCAGTCCTGTCCAGCGCGCCAGGCGAGCGGCGACTTTGGCCTCCAGCTCTCCCCAGTTCGCCGGCCAGGCTTCCTCGGCAGGGCCGAGATAGACTCCCAGGTACAGGAGGTGCGTGGTACTCCAGGCGAAAGGCCTGAGCTCCTCCGGCAGGGAGTCCACCCGCCACTGACCCACCAGGAGTCCGGAACATTTCTCCCAGTTGATCCTTGCGGAGGACGCCGCAGAGTAGACCTCTTGGCACTCGCGCATCCTCCGCAAGTCAAGGGGATCCGTGACCACGAGGAGCACGTCGTCGGCGTAAGCCGAAAGGACGACCTCCACGGCCGGCTCGCGCAGAGCCAGTCCCGACAACCTCTTGCGCAAGAGGCGCAGGAAAGGCTCCACGCAGACGGTGTATAATTGGCCGGACATGGGGCACCCCTGACGCACTCCTCTCCCGAAGCGAAGGGGCGCCGTCAAGGATCCGTTAACCTTAATCAGACACTCCGCGGCGGCGTACAGAAGTCGGATCCGAGCGACGAAATGCGACCCGAACCCGAAAGCGCGCAGAGTCCCGAATAGGTACTCGTGATCCACCCTGTCGAACGCCTTCTCCTGATCTAAGGAAAGGAAGGCGACCGACAGACCAGCCCTCTGGGAATGGTGGATCAGGTCCCGGACCAGATGGATGTTATCGTGGATCTTCCGGCCCGGGACCGTGTAGGACTGGTCGGGGTGGATCATGTGGGCCAGCACGGTGCCCAGGCGAGCAGACATCGCCTTGGCAAAGACCTTATAATCCGTGCTGAGGAGGGAGACCGGGCGCCAGTTTTTAAGGTTGCGGAGATCCCCCTTCTTAGGCAGCAGGACCACGACCGCCCTGCGCCACGAAAGGGGCATCTCCCCGGTCGCCAGACATTCCCCCAGGACCCGCGCGTATTCGCCCCCCAGGACGTCCCAGAAGGCCCTGAGGAACTCCACGGTCAGCCCATCCAGCCCCGGGGATTTGCCCCTAGAGAGCTGGTGGAGGGCGCCCGTCAGCTCCGCCAAACTGAGCGGAGCGTCCAGACGCTCGGCGTCCTCCGGGCCGACCTTCGGCAAGTCCTCCCACAAAACTCTGCGCGCCTCCTCGCTGGACGGATCCGGAGAGAACAGAGCCTCGTAGAAAGATCGAGCACGGGCCCTGACTCCCTCCGGGCCCGAGACGAGGGACCCGTCGTCGGCCAGCAGCGTAAGGAGCTGCTTACGAGCCCCCCGCCGCTTTTCCAGCGAGTAGAAGAAGGGAGAGCCGCGGTCCAGGTCCCGCAGGAGCTGGAGCCGCGACCTCACGTACGCTCCTCGGGACCCGACCAGTTGCAGGTCCCTCAGAGCGTCCTTCCTCTCCTCGTACACCTGCCGCAGGGCCGGATCCTCGGCGGCCTGACCGAGACGGGACTCCAGGCCAAGCACCTCCTGCTCCAACCGCCTGACCTCGGACTCCCGCCTCTTAGTCGACCCCCTCGCGTACTCTTGACAGAAGAGGCGGACGTGAGCCTTGCCCACGTCCCACCAGAGCCTCAAGGAGGAGAAGCCTCCCCGCTTCCCTCTCCAGTCGCTCCAGAACAGACGGAACGAGTCCCGGAACCGCGCGTCCTCCAGCAGCCGGTTGTTAAAGTGCCAGTACGCGGACCCCGACCGGGCGCGGAACAGAGCGAGCTCCATCCACACCAGGTGGTGGTCCGAGCACGACACCGGCCGGATGGAGGCCGACGGGACGCAGGAGGCGTACGCCCGCGAAACGTATAGGCGGTCGATTCTGGTGCTCCCTCCTGCAGCCCTCACAAAGGTGAACTGGCCGGAGTCGGGATGGAGATTCCGCCAGACGTCCACCAAGTCGAAGGACCCGACCAGGTCCCTCAACTTCTCCGTCGCCGTTCGGGCACGCGCGGGACCGGAGCGGTCCCTCGCCTCGAGGGTACGGTTAAAATCCCCCCCGAGGATAATGCACTCGCCGGCGTCGACGGAGTTTAGGTAAGTGGACACTTCTTCAAAGAAGCTCACTTGCTCGGCTCCGGACCAGGGGGCGTACACGTTCACCAGGTGAAGCGGCACGTCCCCGTGGCGAAGGGCCACGTGGAGCAAGCGGCCCGGCACCGGCTCCTTGACCCCCAAGATCTCCGGCTGAAAAGTCGGGGCCAACAAGATGGCCACCCCGCTCGAAACGCTGGCGAGGTGACTCAAGTAGACCCCCCCTCCCCATTCCAGGATCCACGTGGCCTCGTCTCCCGGAACGGTGTGGGTTTCCTGCAGAAAGCACACCGCATACTTCCCGTCCCGAAGGACCGAGAACTTGTCAAATCTACGGCGGGCGTCTCTGCCGCCGTTGATGTTGAGGCTGGCTATGGTTATCTCCATGGCAAGAGCACAGCGCAACCTACTTAAACCTAACGCGCGGAGGGAGCGGGGCCGCTAGTCGACCGCCACTCCCTCAAGAGCCCGGTGAGGAGGGATCTGAGCCGACGCAGCCCGACCCTGCCGCCGCCCTCCTCCGCGGCCACGGACGCGACGGCGGCCCGGACCGAGCAGATTAATTGCGCCGGCTCCGACCAACGGTCGAGGGCCAGCCGGACGCCATCGCGACGATGGCTCCAAACGGACACAAAATCCCGGAGCTCCTCAACGGGGATGAGGGGAGACTCGGTGTCGGGCACGAGGGCGTCCACCACCTCACTGGTGGCGAACTCTAAATCCTCCCCAGTGCCCACCACCGAGTCCCCGTCCTCCTCCGGGCCATCGTCGCCCGCGGCCGACCCGCTCCCCGCACAGCGTGCGGAGAACGAGACGGCCGCGCCGGCCGGCCCCGCCCCTGTCACGATCCCACCCCCCGGATCGTCGGCAGAGGAGTCCCCCCCGGGCTCTACCGGGGGCTCCGGGTCAGAGGGCGGCGCCGGGCGGGGACCCTCCCCATCCTCCGGGCGGTGAAAAACAGGCACCCGGATATAGGGGCAAACCGGGGAAACCGGGGAGAACGTATACTCCAGTTCTCCCACCTCCCCCAGCTCCGTGCCCAGATACTGGGAGGAGGGGGTCCCCCCACCCACATCGCCACCGACCGACCCGGCCCGTGAGATATTTTTATTAAACCCCGCCACCAGGTCGAGCAGGTCCTGGGAGAGGTCGAGCCGAGGGCAGACGAATCCGGCCTCTTCGGCCTCGCCCGCCCCGGCACCCAGGACACCCGACCCGGTGAATGGGGTACGTATGTCTATGGGCGGATCCGCGACCCCCCCTATCAGCAGGGTCTCTCCATCCCCCCCGGGCGGCACGGGCACGATCTCCTCCCCCCGAGAGGCAGAAGACCCCCGCCGCTGTTTAGATGTAGCGGGTGGGGCCGCAGGATCCGCGAGTGGCGCCAACTCCCCATCCACGGGGGGCCGTCCCTTAGCAGGTTTCCCCCCCGCTTCCAGGGAGTGGCGCCTTTTCTTCTTGCCGGAGGGTCGCGGAGGGAGGGGGAGCCCCATGTCTGCTGGGGCCCCCACCTCCGCTCCCTCCTGACTACCCGCCAGCCCGGGCTCTGTCGCGACCGCGAGATGTTGATCAGCCGCGGTCACGACCACGGCCTTGGGCTGGCTAGACCCGTTAACGTCCCGGGGACCAGCCTCCTGGTGCCTCGTCTTCTTCAGCGCTTTTCGCGGCCGAGGGTGCCCTCCTTCCCCCCCGGCGGAGGCCTCGTCGGCAACCTCCGCCCGCGCAGTTGACTCTCCCGACGCGGGGGCGGGGTTAGGGGGAGGAGCGGTGGCGGCGCCAGCCTTGGCCGCCGTAGCTTGTTTGGCGGCCTGGGAGGCGGGGCAGTTCTTCTTTAGGTGCCCCACCTCCTTACAGGCATGGCACCGCCCACCCTCCGCCGTCCAGAAGACACGGTAGGCTGTCCCGTCATGGAGGGCGTTAAAGCCCCCCTCCGTCACCTCCTCCCGTGCCAGTGTAATAAAGGCTTGGCGACGGAAGGAGTAAACATGCCGGAGGCTGTTATCCTTGAGGCCGAGCGTCAGCGGCGTTATCCCCGACCTCACCTCCCCCAGTTGACGCAGGTGGGGGAGGAGGAGCTCATCCGGAAGGAAGGGCGGGACGTTGGAGATGACAACCCGCTGCGCGGTGGCCTCCAGCGGGTCCACCGGCAGGAAAGTCCCGCCCACCGTGAGCCCCTTGCTCAGGGCCAGGGACACCGCCCGCTCGGACCTCAAAAAGACAACAGCCTTCCCGTAGACCTTGGAGGCCGCAACGATGGCCGAGGGGCCGACAACCTCGGCCATGGCCTTTACGCAGGCCTCAATGGTCATGTTGGGGTGGGCATAGGCCTTGACCCCATTCTTCCTCGTCAAGAGGCGAAACGGCGCCGGCCCAGCAGGAGCGGCAGAAACAGCAGGAGCGGCCGCCGCGGCAACTCCCGCATACGTCCTGCTGGGTCCCGGCACCGGCGAAGATGGTGACGCCATAGTCTCAGGCCGATGGATGGAGACGGCCTTAATGGACGTCGGGATAACCGCCTCTCCCACGTCTGCCAATATTAATTTGGGAGAGGGGCTCCTTTGTCCGATGTTTATGTCTTAAAAGGTATAGCTCACAAGAGCAGGAGAGCAAGTGAGGGAGGGATGGCGCCCAGAGAAAGGAGAGAGTCCGCAGGGGTGGGCTGCCGCTGAAGTGGGTCGAAGAGGGGCGGGGCTGCACCTTCTTCCTTCTGGTGGGCAGTGGGGAGGAGATGTCTTACCCTAGACAGCCGAAGCTGCCTCGGCTCAGTCCTCCAAGGATGGAAACAAAAGAAAAGTAACTTCACCCAGGCAGCTCCAGCTGTCCCGGGCCAGACACTTGGGGGCGGAATCCCCTGGTCGAAAAAGATCTTCTTACCTCCCCCTACCTTCAGTCGGCCACCCCGATCGCCGCCGACCTCCTCTTCCTGCTGTTTGAGGCTGACAGCAGCAGCAGCAGCACACCCCTCGCAGCTGCCTGATGTTTTTCGCCTCCTTCTTTCTTTCTCCCTCCTTCCCTCTCGATGGCTCTCCTCTCCTCTGTGCTCTGCACCTGCTTGCAGCACTTCCGCAGGGCCACACTCGATTGGCCGGCAAGTGGCTCGCCAATACCGACCGGCCCCAGCACTCTCCTCACAGGCTGGGAAGTTCAGTCAGGATGATCATGATTGCTTCCATGATCAGTCTGAAAGACATCCAATCGTATCACAACAGCGACTCATTGAATTGGAGTCAGGTGACTGCAGTGTATAAAAGGTGTTGGTTGGTGGGTAAAAGAATAGTTGAGTTGTTTGGTATCATGGGGGATTTTGTAGTGAGAGCTTTGTTCTCGGTGCTGGTGTTCGTTGGAGTGGTTTGTTGCTCTGATATTTGGGAACAGTTTAGAGGCCAGAGATTTCCATGGAGAAGAGTAAAACCCACCCCTGTGCCCCAGAGAGTCCCTCTCCCTTTGGTTCCCATTTCAGTGTGTCTGAGGGGAGAAGTCTGTCTCCACTGCAGACTGTGATGGTGCAGTGTGGAGAGCAGAACCTGCTGGTGAGGGTCGACATGGATTTATTTGGAACCAGGCACCTGATTAAAGCTACTGACCTCACCCTAGGGACAGCAGGTTGTCGGCCAACTGGGATCCACTCTCAGAACCACACTGTCCTCTTTGACTATGGGCTCCATGAATGTGGCAGCAGATTGCAGGTAATGTGATTCCTCAATTCTTGCTCCAATTTCACTGTGTCGTTTACTGCCCACTCTGAATTCATTAACGTCGGCTGAAACTCCAGCCACTGAGGAGATCCCTGAATGAAATCTGTGTATAAATTCTTGCCCACTGTTAAATATCACCCTGTGTGAAACAACTACTTTATATTGACCTGTTAATCTCAGCTTTATATTTAAAAAGAACTTCAACTTGTCACTGAGGGACTGCATCTTTCTTAAATGGGTCATTACTACTCTCTAGCTCTGAGATTCAATTCTATTGACCTTGAACCTTTACCGACATTCTTCCAAACCAGTCTGTTCTTTTGTGCCTCAATTGATTTATCTTTTCCTTGCCTTCTCGTGGATATTCAGGCCTGTTGCCTCAACTTGTGGTCAATGAATGTTCAATGTGGAAGTTCCTGTTGAGACTTCTCTTGAAAAATGAAACAAGTGGAATAATAATTGGGATACAATGTATTAAAGGGGAACTCCACTTTTGGTTATTTCTCCTGCCAATCCCCTTGATTCCACGGACACAGATGAGATTTAAGTGATGTTTTGTGCTCCATATCAGGGTTAACTTGAAGCCCCTTAAGGTGAAAGCTCTATTCTATATGGGAAAGAATGCTCATCAAATCTGGCAGTGCCAATCATTTCAGGGTTTCTGACTGCAGGCCTGAAGTCCCCTATGATAGAAAGTGGACTGAGCAGAGCAACAGAGGCTGCTCGAGGCAACTTCAACCAATGGTGGAGCTGCTTCAATCATGTGTCATTGAGGAACAGCTCAAACCCCTCAAACTGCTGCTTAACAGGGCAGGAAAATGACCAGAAATAGCTTTTGTCCAATGAGACCAGCTCTTCATTCCTTAACCTGATGTCTTTCAGATGGCTGGAGATTTCCTGGTCTACACCACCCACCTGAACCACACCCCAAATGCTCATGGATCTGTCATTGTGAGAACGAATGGAGCTATCATTCCCATTGAGTGCCATTATTTTAGGTAAGAAACTTTACTCTGTGGCAAATAAGGTCTACAGCAGGTGCAGTTCTCTGAAGTTGTCCTGAAATTACACTCCTGTCCTTCCAGGAAGCGCAATGTGAGCAGTGACCCTATCAAGCCCACCTGGATCCCATTCAGCTCTACCAAGTCTGGAGAAGGGCTTCTGTCATTCTCACTGCGTCTTATGAACGGTATGTGATGGGTGGATGGGGAGTGCTTTTCTGTGGTCTCCCACTGGGAGTTTCACCCACTGTCTCCAACCCTTGTCCTCTTGTACTTCAGATGACTGGCTTACAGAGCGCACCTCGACTGTCTACTACCTGGGTGACCTCATTCACATTGAGGCCTCTGTTTCAATGACCAACCACATGCCCTTGAAGCTCTACATTGACAGCTGTGCAGCTACATTGAGCCCAGACAAGGATTCCACCCCAAGATACAACATCATTGACTACCATGGGTAAGGAGCTCTCTGCTTTCTCCAGCTGGTTATGTCTCAATGGGTTCACTAAATTCACTTTGTCCCTTTTTTAATCTATCTTCAGTTGCCTCCTGGACAGCAAAGCTGAGGACTCCTTTTCAACCTTTGTGTTGCCAAGAGGTGAACGTGAGCTGGACAAACTCCAGTTTGACCTGGATGCGTTCCGCTTTTTTGGAGATGACCGTTCCTTGGTAAGAGGAAGCCAAACATTGGGGTTCCCCATGTTGGGAGGAGGTCACTAAACAACAACTTGTATTGAATGTGTCCCTCAGATTTTCATCACCTGTCACCTGAAAGTAGCTGCAGTGGATCGGAGAGATTCCATGAACAAAGCTTGTACTTTCCAGAATATGTAAGTTCCCTCTCTTGCTCAGGGATGTGTTGTATTAAAGGGTGATGGACAACCTGGTTGATAAACGGATTCTCTGGTTTAGCTGGACCCCATTGGAAGAATCCAACAATGACGTGTGTGCCTGTTGTCATCTGGGTAACTGCAGTGCCACGAGGGAATTCCGACTTGATTCCAGAGGAAGGAGGGATCTTGTATCTGGACCTGGTAGGACATTGATCCTCTATATGTTGGAGGTCACCCTTTACCCTCTCTAACTGGAATGTTTGATATTGCAGAGAGTGATGCTGAATTGAAGTGGGAGGCTGAGGCCTTACTTGGACCCCTAGTCATTCTGGATCCTGATGTGACAGACCTGGCAATTGAGCCCCTTAATGAGGTTGAGCAAAGGATGCAGCAGAGGTCTCCGGGTGGTGAGTTGGCTGACTGCTGGTTTCCATTTTCCCCTCAGTATTTCCTTCACTCACTCTGACCTTTGGTTTCTTGTTCTATTTTTTAGGTGTGGAGTCTGAGGTGGTCCTGATTTTGGCCCTGACTGTGACCGCTGTCTCTCTGATCTCTGCTTCTTTGATCGCCTTGTTCCTGTACAGGAAACACAAGCAAACCCAGTTCAACTAGTTATCAAATGACCAATAAAGCAGTGACTACTGGTATCTTCTAATGGCTGGTTGCTCATTTTTCATTATCTGGCTCCAATCAGCATGCAATGAGTGCTCAATACTGTTCGTAACACTCCACACTCCTCCACAGTTCCTCCTGTTCGTGAAATTGTTTTTAATGGGTCCATGTAAGTCGTGGCAGACTGGCTGGTAATAATGTATCCAGGCCCAGTCCAGGGATGGCTGCAGCAATGGGTGAAGGCTTGCCAGGCCCTCATTGTGCAGGTCAATGAGCTCTGAAGGAACAGTGGGACTGGCCTGAGGGACTGGTGCCGGCTGGTTGACGGCCCAATCTCTCCCTTGGTGCTCCGCAGCCATTGATAACTCGAATCCCCACACGGGCTCAAAACTCCAGTTAAACTCTCCCTTTTGGAGCTAATTGTCCAAACACCAATCGGATTGAGAGTCGGTGGACTTGGAACTCTCTTCCAAGATTGAAGATCCCTGCCCCTGATGTGAAGATTCTTGTTTAGTGGGGGTGGGGCTCCAGGTAGATTTCAAATGCTCAGTGTAAAGGTTAATGTACACAGGGGGCAATGATGTGCCTATTGGGTACAGGCACAGTGAGAGGGCGAGGGATGGGGAGCCCAGAGGTTGTGACTTAACTCTGTTGGATTTGAATTTCACCTGTCTTCTTGTGAGCAGACAGAAGTTTCTCATCTTCAGCTTCCCCTCACGACAGGTCCTGAAGATTTTATTGCAATTTGAAAATAGGATGAACTATTGACATTATTATCATTCACTGTATTTGAAGAGTGATCATAGGAACAGGAGAAGGTCATTTAGCCCCTCGATCCTGGTCCACCATTCAAAGAGATCATGGTTGATCTATGACATAACTCCATATACCTGCCTTCGTCATATCCCTTACCTTTTGGGTCACAATTTTAATCTGAGATAATAGATTTAACAATTGAGCTAGCATCAACTGCCATTTGTGGAAGAATGTTCCTAACTTCTCCCACTCTTTGCGTGTCGAAGTGTCTCTTCACTTCACTCCTGAAAGTCCTAATTCTAACTTTAAGGTTATGTCCCCTGGTCGCTAAACTGGCTGTGGTTTTCATAACTTTACAGTGAATTGGGTACAATCCATATCTGGGCCACCCTTGCCTAATGAAATACTGAAATTTGTTCATAAAATGTTCTTCCGATTAATGAGAATGTTTAAATTTACAAAGCTGGCTTTCTTTTTGGTAAATCAGACATTCAGGGGGTCTATTAAACAGGATGTTAGCAGCAAACACCCTCGCTTCAGGCAACATTCTTTGGCAGGTGGAAACCACGCCTCCATTTAAATCAAATCATAGTAATATTTTACTTAAGCTATAATCACTGAAGTTTAGTGTTTAAACATAGCAGATCCAGGCTCATTCTGTTAAAGTAGAATAACAATAAGTTAGTGGGAACTTTTAACAATAGCAATTCATTTCTGCTCACTGTACACACTGAAGGTGAATTTTCTTCCAGTGGAAACTGCAGTCAGACGGCCCCTCCTCACTTTCACTCTGAGCTTCCTCACACTATTGACAAATAGTGTTCGGAAACTTTAAACCCAATAGATGACAATACATTCAAGTGTAGTGTATGTCCATCCTACCCTCTTCTGACTGTTTGATTTACATGTAAATATTTCAGGGAGATTTTACAAACTGGATATACTGGGCAAGAGAACTACTTTGGGCTATTTTACAATGTTGCAAAAAATACCATGTAGAAATGCTTCATGAATTCATTCTCAATGAAGCTTAGGATCTTACAGGACAGAAACAGGTGACTTTCCTCTTGCTCCTCGTCCACTTTAATGTTCCTCTGTTCCAAGTTCCCTGTGCACGACCCAAAGCTGGGGTGAAATGTGAGCTGTGAGGAGGATGCAAAGAGGTTCCAATATGATTGATATAAGTTGGGTGAGTGGGCAAAAACATGGCAGATGCAGTATAACGTGGTTAAATGTGAAGTTATTCACTTTGGTTGTAAAATCAGATTATTATCTGAATGGTGATAGATTGGGAAAAGGGGAGGTGCAACGAAACCTGGGTGTCTTTGCACACCAGTCGCTGAAAGCGAGCATTCAGGTACAGCAAGCAGTTCGGAAGGCGAATGGTATGTTGGCCTTCATTGCAAGAGGATTTGAGTATAGGAGCAGGGATGTTTTACTGCAGTTATGCAGGGCCTTGGTGAGACCACATCTGGAGTATTGTGTGCAGTTTTAGTCTCCTTATCTGAGGAATGAAGTCCTTGCCAGGAGGAAGTGCAACAAAGTTTTACTGGACTGATTCCTGGGATGGCAGGACTGACTTATGAGGAGAGATTGGGTTGACTAGACCTGTATTCACTCGAGTTTAGAATAATGAGAGGTGATCTCAGTGAAACATATAAAATTCGAACAGGACTGGACAGACTAGATGCAGGGAGGATGTTCCCAATGGCTGAGGAGCCCAAAACCAGGGGTCACAGTCTCAGGATAAATCCAATCCAGCCAATTACTGCCCCATTAGTCTACTCTCAATCATCAGCAAAGTGATGGAAGGTGTCGTCGACAGTGCTATCAAGCGGCACTTACTCACCAATAACCTGCTCATCAATGCTCAGTTTGGGTTCCGCCAGGACCACTCGGCTCCAGGCCTCATTGCAGCCTTGGTCCAAACATGGACAAAAGAGCTGAATTCCTGAGGTGAGGTGAGAATAACTGCACTTGACATTAAGGCAGCATTTGACCAAGTGTGGCACCAAGGAGCCCTAGTAAAATTGAAGTCAATGGGAATCGGGGAAAACTCTCCAGTGGCTGGAGTCATACCGAGAACAAAAGAAGATGGTAGTGGTTGTTGTAGACAAATCATTTCAGCCCCAGGACATTGCTGCAGGAGTTCCTCAGGGCAGTGTCCTAGGCCCAACCATTTTCAGCTGCTTCATCAATGACCTTCCCTCTATCATAAGGTCAGAAATGGGGATGTTCGCTGATGATTGCACAGTGTTCAGTTCCATTCGCAACCCCTCAAATAATGAAGCAGTCCGAGCCCGCATGCAGCAAGACCTGGACAACATCCAGTCTTGGGCTGATAAGTGGCAAGTAACACTCGTGCCAGACAAGTGCCAGGCAATGAACATCACCAATAAGAGAGAGTCTAACCACCTCCCCTTGCCATTCAACGTCATTACCATCACCGAAGCCCCACCATCAACATCCTGGGGGTCACCATTGACCAGAAACTTAACTGGACCAGCCATACAAATACTGTGGCTACAAGAGCAGGTCAGAGGCTGGGTGTTCTGCGGCGAGTGACTCACGTTCTGACTCCCAAAACCTTTCCACCATCTACAAGGCACAAATCAGGAGTGTGATGGAATACCCTCCACTTGCCTGGATGAGTGCAGCTCCAAAAACACTCAAGAAGCTCGACACCATCCAGGACAAAGCAGCCTGCTTGATTGGCACCCCATCCACCACCCTGAACATTCACTCCCTTCACCAGCGGTGCACAGTGGCTGCAGTGTGTACCATCCACAGGATGCACTGCAGCAACTCGCCAAGGCTTCTTTGACAGCACCTCCCAAATCCGCGACCTCTACCACCTAGAATGACAAGGGCAGCAGGCACATGGGAACAACACCACCTGCACGTTCCCTTCCAAGTCACACACCATCCCGACTTGGAAATATATCGCCGTTCCTTCATTGTCGCTGGGTCAAAATCCTGGAACTCCCTTCCTAACAGCACTGTGGGAGAACCTTCACCACACGGACTGCAGCGGTTCAAGAAGGCGGCTCACCACCACCTTCTCGAGGGCAATTAGGGATGGGCAATAAATGCCGGCCTCGCCAGCGACGCCCACATTCGATGACCGAATAAAAAAAAACTGACCTTGACCATTTCCATTGTAAGGCAAGGCAGCTATGGACAATGACTCAGGAAAAGCAGCAGGGATGGTGATACGAACACGATGCGGGCAGGCAGCTCGATGTATGAGGAGCAATCAGTGGTCACTTGGCCTCTGTGAGAAACCATTTTGCAGAGGATTTCGTGACAAGATGAGTTAAGCTGACCACTTAAATTCTGTTTAAAAAAAAGTTTCCTTCGGAGGATTTTGTGAACGGATGGGTCAAGCTGGCAACATTATATTTTGTGGTCAAATAACTTCATAAATCTAGAAGAGTTTTATGAATAAGAACGCCGTATATGTTGTGAGGCTCCTGCCACGGAGCTTTAAAAACCCAACATCTTTTGAGCTCAGGGTAGAGGACGGTGCAGAGCAATTAGCGAAGTTCACCCAGCTGTCAGAAGACTAGAACCTCTGTCCAGAGATCGACCAAGCTGTAAAAAGACTTCGAAACTGTCAGAAGACTTGAGAGGATTACACCGCCAACTTAATTACAAACTCTGCCCAGAGACCAAACGATGTGATATTGTTTTAATATCTGTATGATAAGTGACTTCACTCTATTATTACTGTCTTATAATATTGGATACTTTCACATGTTTGATTTGACTATTAAAAAAGAAGACATTGATTACCATTTGGCGTCACATCCGAATCTGTTCGAATGGCTGAGCACTAATTTATAAAATTGTGTCTCCTCGTTCTTCATTCCGCCATCAGAGGAAATTGATTCTCAATCTAATCTATCAAATAATTTTAACATTTTAAACACCTCAATTAGATCACCCCTCAAACTTCTATATCAACGCAATACAAGCCACGTTTATGCAACCTGCCCTCATAACTTAACCCTCTCAGCCCGGGTATCATTATCGTGAATCTGCATTGCACCACCTCCAAGGCCAACACATCATTCCGAGGATGTGGTGCCCAAAACTGAATGCAGTACTCCAGATGGGGTCTGACCAAAGCTCCATACAGCCTGTGAAAGTAGCTGGGAGGGGAATAGAAATGGTGGTGAGGATACGCGTTGGTGGCGGGGCTGAACACGATGGCTTCAGTCTTCGCAATGTTAAACTGGAGGAAATTGCGGCTCATCCAAGATTGGATGTCGGACAAGTATCCTGACCACACACAGGTAGTGGAGGTAGAGTTAATGCACATGGCTCGGGCTGAATTGGGCACGTTCCACACTGAATGTAACCGTGCTGAACTGGACCTGTCCACATAATACGCAGAGATGTGGGTTAAAGTGGGTGTACGGCCAGGATCGAGAAATTGGCTGCGTTTTCCGGTTGCAGAAGGAGAGTGTCTCTGATCAGTTATACCTTGTGCTGAGATCTGTTAATTCAGCATTAAGAGGTGTTTAAACCCGGGGTCTTCCTCGTGTACAAGGCTCACCCTCACCAATGGTAACTGCCTGTCAAGCTTTTCATTATCTTTTCTGAAGGAATGTAATCGGGATCATACATTTCATCAAAACAAAAACACGAGCCTGGCAACGGCTGCACTAATCTGTTTGTATCAATTACTGTAATTAATATAAAAGACCAAAGCACCGAATTGTCTCCCTGGAGGCTGACATCAGGTATAAATGTGTCAACCCTTGAATGTAGAGCAGAGCTTTTTATAGAAATGCACGGTTCACCTAAAGGACTATTATTTGCCATTTATTATCCCATCCTTGCAGCTATCAGTGTTCCAGGTAAAGTATTGTAGTTAATTATTAGTTATGGAAATCGTTGTTTAACTGTATCACTGCTCTTGTTTACTGGTATCGTTTCTCCCTTTTAATTGTATAATTTCTCCCCTTTAATGATATAATTTATCCCCATGACCAATATTTCTCCCCTTTAATAGTGTAATCTCTCCCCTTTAAATGTATAAATTCGCCACTTTTACTATCACTTCTCCTCTGTGACTGTGTAATTTCTCCCGTTTTTCAGTATAATTTCTGCCTTTTATGTGTCATCTTTAACGATATCATTTCTGCTCTTTACCAGTGTAATTTCTCCCCTTCAATGGTATAATTTCTCGCCTTAAACGGTATCATTTCTCTGCTTTAACGGTATCGTTTCTCCCCTTTAACTGTACACTTCTCGGCTTTACTAGTATTTCTACCTGATGTGTTATTGGCCCTGTTACTGTGGGCGAATTATCACCAACAGCAATAATTTGCATTTATATAGCGCCTTTAATGTAGTAAAACGAACCAAGGCGCTTCATAGGACCGTTATCAAATACAGTTTGACACAGAACCGCATCGGGAGATATTAAAACAAATGACCAAAAGCTTGGTCAAGAAGTTAGGTTTTAAGGAGCGTCTTAAAGGAAGAGAGAGAGGTGGAGAGGCGGAGAGGTTTAGGGCCGAGACAGCTGAAGGCACGTCCGCCAATGGAGGGTCACAAGAGGCCATAATTGGAGGAGTGCAGAGATCTCGGAGGATTGGAGGGCTGGAGGAGGCTACAGAGATAGGGAGGAGTGAGGCTGAGTATTTGAGCACAAGGATAAAAATTTTAAAATGGAGGCGTTGTTGGAAAGGGAGCCAATGTAGATCAGTGAGCCCAGGGGTGATGGGTGAACATGACTTGTTGCGAGTTATGATCCGAGCAGCAAAATTTTGGATGCGCTCAAGTTTACGGAGGGTGCAAGGCAGGAGGCCAGCCAGGAGAGCATTGGAATAGTCGAGTTTAGAGGTCACAACAGCATGGATGAAGGTTTCAGCAGCAGATGAGCTGAGGCAGGGGCGGAGAACAGTAGTTACAGAGGTGGAAGGAGGTGATCTTGGTGGTGGAGAGGATATGGGGTCCGAAACTCCACTCAGAGTCAAAAAGGACGCCGAGGTTGTGAACAGTCTGGTTCGGCCTCAGAAAATGGCCAGGAACAGGGATGGAGTCGATGGCGAGGGAATGGAGTTTGTGGCGGGACGGAAGACAATGTTTTCATCTGTTATCATGGTGTACATGTAGGTCTATTGTGTTATTGTAAGTGAATTGTCACACTGTTCTCACCGTGTAGATGTAGTTCTATTGTGTTATGAACATTATTACTGTGGGTGAATTATCCCACTGTTATTCCGGTGTATATGTAGTTATGTTGTGTTTATTGGTGCTGCACTGTGGAAGGTGTACTCTGTTATATCAGAGAATATATTGTATTGCTGCCGTTGTGTTGTGAATGGTATTATCACGTTATTATAAGATATGTCGGAAATTATTTTGTTCCTTGCTGCAGACTGACTGGTGGTGGGGTTCGGTTCGACAGACGCTCTCAACCCTCGGGTACCGTGACCATTCCTTTTTACTCAGGGCATTTCCACTCTAATTGTGAAGTTGCCCCTGAAGATATATCGGAGCCTCTACAGATGAATAAGAAGTGGAACCGCTGGCGATCCGCTAAACAGCAACATCAGGGTGAAAATTCTCTGCGTTTGATGCCAGCATTCCAGGCACCAATACGGGATGGTTCATTGATAGTTACGGCTACATTAATTAAAGCAAATTAAATCAAAAATATGTAACACTGATTGGATTTATTAATAATTCAACCAATTACAGACATAACTGTATAATCGTGAAGGTGCTGGTTGAATTTAATCTCTGGATTTATTCATTACTGACTGGGTTTATTAAATGATTCATTTACTTGTCATCGTTTTGATAATTATTTGCAGCACGGAGTAATATCAACAAGTGCTTTATCGATTCAGATTATTCAGTGATTAAATAATTCCCGACTGAATTTAATAACTGACTTGATTGAAGGGACATTATTGGGCAGCTAATTATTGACAAAAATATAAACAATGTAACAAGTGTCCGTTTTATGAATGAATCTGGATTTGCTCCAAACTCAGACCGCGCTGTGTTTGTGTTTCCAGTCTCTGACTCCATTCACTGGTTCAGTTTGACGCTGCTCTTCCACATCAGCTGCTGCTGACGGTTCTACAGTGACCGCTGCTGAGTCCGGGGGTTCGTTCCGCTCCTTGCACCTGCCAATGACCCGGACTGTTCCCCTCTTCACTCTTTTCTCCACATTGAATGAGGCAGCATAACTGGTGGTAACTCTCGTACCTGAGCCACAAAGTTGTAAATTCAATATCTACTTTCGGACTAAGTCTATTATTTATCCTGACAGCGCAGTGCATTACTGAGGGAGCACTGCATTGTAGGGAGGACCTTTCTCTGAATGAGACCTTGTTCTCTGCTGGACATTGACGATTCCAGGTGACTATTATCAGAAGAGCTGGGAGTTATCACTGTGTCCTCGCCAACATTTCCTCCGCAAATTCTGAAAACATCAATTGTCAGTTCACCCTCCGCTCTTTGGGGATCTTCTTGTACAAGTTGACTGCTGAATTTTCCAACAGTGAATAATTCGACAGCTTGGATTATAAGTAATTGGTAGAAGGGCTAGACGGGAGCTGAGGAGAATTTTTTTTTCACCCAGAGGGTGATGGGGGTGTGGAACTCAGTGCCTGAAAGGGTGGGAGAGGCAGAAACCCTCAACTCATTTAAAAAGTCCTTGGATGTGCACTTGAAGTGCTGTAACCCACAGGGCTACGGACCGAGTGCTGGAAAGGGGGACAAAGCTGGATAGCTCTTTTTCAGCCGGCACGAACACGATGGGCCGAACGGCCTCCTTCTGTGCCGTAACTTTCTATGATTCCATGGTTTCATCGGATGGGAGCGATTTGGGCTCCGACAGGACATGGTCGGTTTTAAATGCAAGTTTTTTGTATTTTATTGGTTGTTTCCAGTTTCATTGTCAATTCTTATATTGTTTATTCTCTTAAAAATCTTCGGTAAACGTTTATCTTCTTGTCACCTAATCTTCGCATTTATTATTAACCATTTTACTGATTCTTTAAGATTTGTTTCTGTTCTTGTCTATTTGACGTTCCCGCATTGGTTTTAATGGGTTTCTTGTTCCCATTATGTTTTATTACATTAATTTACATTCTGAAGTCTTTGGCCTGTCTGATTTCAATGCGGATGATTATTTTAGCACAGATACAGGTGTCCAGAGGGTAAAGATCGGTTTTCAACTCAGGATCAAGTGTCAAAGCTATAAGTTTCACACAGAATCCTGTCAATTGGATTATTTTGCTGGGAGTCGGATCATTAACGCTCCTGTTCTCTCTCACACACGTACACATGCTCTGTCTCTCTCCTTCTCTCTTACAGCTAACTTGGCGGTGATTGTGATCCTGTCCCGAGGAAGGTGCGGTCTCTCCAGATGTATCACTTCCTACCTGGTGTCCATGGCGGTGACGGATCTCCTGGTCATTATCACGGCTGTGATATTAAACCGCATTGTTGGTATTTATTTCCCATTCAGTTTCCTGTCCATCACTCCGGTCTGTTCTCTCAGTTTTGTGTTAATTTATGCAATCAGAGACAGTTCTGTCTGGGTCACGGTCGTGTTCACCTTTGATCGATTTGTAGCCATTTGTTGTCAGAAGCTGAAAACAAAATATTGCACCGAGAAAACGGCGGCTGTGGTTATCGGAACGGTCTGTGTCCTGAGCTGTTTAAAAAATACATTCTGGTATTTTATATATGAACCTTTGTATACAATTAACAACATACCCTGGTTCTGCAACATCAAGTTAATATTTTACACCTCACCCGCATGGGCTGCATTTGACTGGATTCACCGCATTTTAACCCCTTGTCTCCCATTCATTGTGATTTTATTGCTCAATGCTCAGACCGTCAGACACATTTTAGCGGCCATTAGAATCCGCAGAAGACTCCAGGTCCGCAGCAACGTTGAGAATCAGAGTGACCCAGAGATGGAGAACCGGAGGAAATCCATCGTTTTGCTCTTCTGTATCTCGGGCAGTCTCATCCTGTTATGGTTGTTGTTTCTTATAACTTTCCTCTATGTGCGAATTGCGAACGTTAGTTATTTCTCAGGTTCCAATTTCGATGATTCAAATTTTATTCTGGAGGAAAGCGGATTTATGTTTCAGCTTTTGAGTTCCTGCCTAAACCCGTTTATTTCTGCAGGGACCCAGAGTAAATTCAGAGACGAGTTAAAGAATGTGGTGAAATATCCACTGACTCTAATTGTTAAATTATTTAAATAATGAAAATAGTAAAATCCAGCCTCAATTGCTCCTTATATTCCATCCTGTACACCTCTCGTTCCTCTCACACACTGCCTGCCCTCTCAGATACACAGTCACTCACTCTGAGATCCTTTCCCACTGTAAATTTACGAAAGTATAAGGAAAACTACATCATTGCACAATTCAGTGTTGTTTCCTGTTCTGTTAGTTTCCAGTTCTCTTGTCGGTGCTGACTCAGGCCTGGTGCATTCCCACCAGCCCCGAGGGCCCTCGAGTATCTCCACATTCATGTGGGAGACAGAGTCCGAGCTCTGATCTGTTGTTGGATATCAAGTTTAACTGTTTAATGAAGGGACTTCAATATCCCCCCTGGGAATGGTTTGGATTTTGAGGATAGTATACTCTCTGAAATGGCAGCACACACTGTGCCCACCCATTGTTCTCCACTCACTGGGCACCGCCCCACAGCCACACTCGTGTGTCCATAAACATAAGAATTGCTGGATGGAAAAAAGACCAAGGTCCATCCAGCTCGCCTTCCACTATCCGGTTAGTCACATGATACAACGACAATGGGGTTGTTGACTAATCGTTGCAATCAATCTCTATCAATGAATCCACAACAGACCCAGACACGAGGCCAGGAATCCCCCAGTCATCGAGAGCATTGGGAACCATAGGCCCAAAGGCACCTGTTCCTCCCAAACATGTGACACTTACCAAATGTCATGTCTCAAATTACTCAGATACTGAAATGAGAAATGTTATTTTCTGTAAGATTCTATCTAATTTGCATTTGAATGATTCAATATGAACTGCTTTCACCACCTCCCTGGGGAACCTGTTCTATAGAGTGACCACTTGCTCAGTGAAATATTCTTTATGGAGCTTAGTTTTGAATTTACCTGGCTTCAAGTGCAGGCCGTCTCCTCTGGTTCTACTCTTCTGGACATGGTGAAATATTTTGTCACAGTCTACATTATCCAGTCGATTTAGAAACCTAAAAACAGCAATAGTATCACCTCTAAACATTCCCGTTTCCAGTGAGAACATGCACAATTTACATAATCACTCAACATAATTCAATCCTTCCACCCGCTCAATCATTCTGATTGCTCTCTTCTCTATCCTCTCAATAGCTGCATTATGCTTTTTGTACTGTGGTGACCAGAACTGTACACAGCATTGTAAGTGCGGTTGCACCTATAATTTTACAGTAGCAGGATTCCCAAACTCTTTCGGCTCAATATTGACCTTTAAATGCATCTCAGCATCTGATTTGCTTTACTCACTGCCGCCGAGCATTGATGCGACAGCTTCAATTTATTATCAATCTACTCCCCCCGATCTTTTTCATTGCCATGGAAATTATTTTCTTTCCAGTTAAGTAATGGATTCCCCCAGTGATCTACGCTTGGCCCCCTCCTATTCTTCATTTACATGCTGCCCTTCGCCAACATCATCCTAAAACACGACATCAGATTCTACATGTACACTGATGACACACAGCTCCACCTCACCATCACCTCTCTCCACCCCTCCACTGCCTCTGAGTTGTCATATTGCTTGTCCATCATCGAGCAGTGGATGAGGAGAAAATTCCTCCAATTAATTATTGGGAAGACCGAATCCATTATCTTCAGTCCCTGTCACAAACTCCGTTTCCTCCCCACCAAATCCATCTCTCTCCGTGGCCACTCTCTGAGGATGAACGAGACTGTTAGCAACCCAGGCGTCCTATTTGACCCTAAGCTGAACTTCTGACCACATATCTTCTCCATCACTAAGACCGCCTGTTTCCACCTCCTGTAAAATTGTCCGTCTCCGCCCCTGCCTCAGCTCATCTGCTATTAAATCCTCATCCATGCCTTAGTTATATCTGGGCTCCACTATTCCAATGCTATCACTGCTGTCCTTCCAGCTTCCACCCTCCGTAATTTTGAGCTCATCCAAAACTTTGTTGCCCATATCCTAACTCGCACCAACTCCCATTCACTCATCACCCCTGTGCTCGCTGTCCTCCATCGGCTCCTGGTCCGGCAACACCTCGAATTTAAAATTCTCACCTTTATGTTCAAATCCCTCCATGGCCTCGCCCCTTCCTATCTTTAGCCCTACAGCCCACCAAGAACTCTGCGTTCATCCAACTCTGGTCTCGTGTGCAGCCCGATTTCCATTGCACCACAATTGGTGGCCGTGGCTTCAGTTGTCTCAGCCCTAAGCTCTGGAACTTCCTCCCTAAACCTCTCCACTTCTCTCTCCTCCCATCTAACACGCTTCGTAAAACCTACCTCTTTGACCAAGTTTTTGGTCACCTGTCCTAATATCTCATTATGTAGCTTGGTGTCAAATTTTGTCTGATAACCATCACATGAAGCATTTTATTGTGTTAAATGTGATCTATAAATGGACGTTGTTTTTATTGTTGTTGCAATAGTTCATTCCTGTTTTTTTTGTCCCCGTGTGAAGCACTTTGCATTCCTCTACATTAAATTTCATCTGCTACCTGTCTGTCCGATGCCCAAGTATTTAAATCCTCCTGTAGCTTATCCTGTTCAGTTTTGCAGTCTACCATCTTCATCAGCTTTGCATCATCTGTAAATTTACGCTTAGTTCCAGATCACTTATGAAGATATTAAACAAAAGAGGTCCAAAACAGATCACTGTGGAACCCCACTGGTAACATTCTCGCACGCTGATGACAATCCCTCACCACTGCCCTCTGGATTCTATCGGTGAACAAATTACACACCCACTGAAAAACATTTCCACTCATTTCCGCATTCTTTGTTTTCAGTACCAGACTTTCGAGAGGAACTGTATCAAAGGCCTTCCTGAAATCCATGTACACCACATCCACTACCTTACCAATATCACACTCCTTTGCCACACATTCAAAGAAAACTAGTGAGCTAGATTGGCAAGACTTCCCCTTTCATGAACGCAAATTGTCTATCTTTTAAGGTTATATTTCTATTCACAAGCTCCTTGAACTTACCTTTAATAAGCATTTCCATAACTTTACCCACAATGGACGTTAAACTCACTGGTCAGTAGTTTCCTTGGTGAATTTTGCTGCCTTTTTAACAATAGGAGTAACATCTGCCTTTCTCCAGTCCCCATCATATTGGAAATTAGCAAATGTAACTCCTCTGTTCAAGAAAGAATGGCGACAGAAAGCAGGAAACTACAGGCCAGTTAGCTTAACATCTATCTTAGGGAAAATGTTAGAATTTGTTATTAAGGAGGTTGTAGCAGGGCACTTAGACAATCTCAATGCAATCAGGCAGAGTTAATACGGCTTTGTGAAAGGGAAATCGTGTTTGACTAATTAATTAGAGTTCTTTGAGGAAGTAACAAGCAACGTGGATAAAGGGGATCCTGTGGATGTGGTGTACTTTGATTTCCAGAAGGCTTTTGACAAGGTGCCACATCAAAGGCTACCACACAAAATAAGAGCTCATGGTGTAGGGGTAATATATTAGTATGGATAAAGGATTGGTTAGCTAACAGGAAACAGAGAGTAGGCATAAATGGGTCATTTTCAGGTTGGCAAGGTGTAACGAGTGGAGTGCCACAGGGATAAGTGCTTGGAACTCAACTATTTACAATCTATATCAATGACTTGGATGAAGGGACCGAATGTATGATTGCTAAATTTGCTGATGACACAAAGGCAGATAGGAAAGTAAGTTGTGAAGAGGACATAAGGGGTCTGCAAAAGGATACAGATAGGTTAAGTAAGTGGTCAAAAATTTGACAGATGGAGTCCAATGTGGGAGAATGTGAACTTGCCCACTTGGCAGGAGGAATTCAAAAGCAGTATATTATTTAAATGGAGAGAGATTGCAGAACTCTGAGGTACAGAGGGATCTGGGTGTCCTAGTACATGAATCACAAAAAGTTGGATTGCAGGTATAGCAAGTGATTGGGAAGGTAAATGGAATGTTGTCATTTATTGCAAGGGGAATGGAATATAAAAATAGAGATGTTTTGCGACAGTTGTACAGAGCATTGGTGAGATCACATCTGGAATGCTGTATGCAATTTTGGTCTCCTTATTTAAGAAAGGACAATAATTGCTTTGGAGGCGGTTCAAAGAAAGTTCACTCCATTAATTCCTGGGATGACGGAGTTATTTTATGAGGAAAGGTTGGATAAGTTGGGCCTGTTGGAGTTGGCGCTTAGAAGAATGAGAGGTGATCTCAGGGGACTAGAAGGGGTAGATGCTGAGGTGATGTCTCCCC
Organism: Heptranchias perlo; assembly: GCF_035084215.1. NCBI lineage: Eukaryota > Metazoa > Chordata > Chondrichthyes > Hexanchiformes > Hexanchidae > Heptranchias > Heptranchias perlo. The sequence continues at coordinate 782,365 of NW_027138892.1, read as the reverse complement.
TTGTGGGAGAGTCTAGAACGAGGGCCCTCAGTTTAAGAATAAGGGGTCTCCATTTAAGACGGAGATGAGGACACATTTTTTTCTCTCACAGGATCGTAAATCTGTGGAACTCCCTTCCCCAAAGAGCGGTGGGGGCAGGATCATTGAATATTTTTAAGGCTGAGTAAGATAGATTCCTGCTTAACAAGGGAGTCAAAGGATCTGGTAGGTAGACGGGAAAGTAAGGTTGAGATCACAATCAGATCGCCATGAGCTTATCAAATGGCAGAGCAGGCTCGAGGGTCTGAATGGCCTACTCGTATGTTCGTAAAGGATGGTGGAGCTAGATTCAATCGTAACTTTAAAAGGATAATTCGATAAATACTTGAAAAGGAAAAAAATTGCAGAGTTTATGGGTAAAGAGCACGGGAATGGGAGTAATTGGTACCTCCTTCAAAGAGCTGGCATTGGCACGATGGGTCGAATGGCCTCCTTCCATGCTGTGAGATTCTAGGATTGTATATTTTCCATATATTTGTTTCTCTAAGAAGAACAATGACAGGCTGTCTGAGCAAAGCAGATGGTCAAAAGGCCCAAACGCACGAGGCACCAAAGAATCAGGCGTAGATTTCAGCACAAGGATGTTTTTTCTGCTCCAGTCATCAGCACAACACAGACCCCTGAAACACAACCAGTCACTCCTTCCAATATCACAGAGCCAGAAGCAGACCAGCTCTCAGTTTGCTTAAGAGTGAGTGCTGAACTCATCACATGGTGTCTGCACTAAACTGGCAATTAGAATCTCCTAATCACTTGGCTGTTTGTTAATACGGGAAAAAAAATCAGATTTTAACTGACCTGCCCTTTTCAATCCATCTATTGATCATTCACAGAGGCCCAAAAGAGACCTCTCAGAGTGTCTGAATCAGCTGTACTAATGATGATCTCTTAGTTCTTAGCGATGAACGTGATGAAAACATATGTCGCTCATTGATTTTGGTGTCAGAGGGTTAGATATTTATCTCACGGTGGGGGAGAGATGAATAAGATGAAATAAAGCGAGTGTCTGTGGTAATGTTTGAATGACCGACACCAATCCGTAATTTGTACAATGCTGAATGTGTCAATTCAAAATGTGGATTTCCAATGGATATTCTGCAATGTTAACACAAATCCGTTTGTTCCACAGGAGGTGGTCGGGGTTCTGGTCACTGGAAATGTTTGAATTCAGAAAAGTTATTCTCTTGAATTTCTATATACTTCAGTTCCCAGAACGAATAATTGCAGACTCTCTGGGTACATTTTCTGCTTGGCGAGCTGGCATATGACTGGCCTTGCAGATTGACCGCTCGTTATTAAATTCACTTCAACTGCTCCGACCAGCAGTCGGTCCACACACTGATGGGCATCTGCATCCATTTCGAGCTGGCCTCGGGGGCCAGGGTGAGCCAAAGTAAGAGTGAGGCCATGTTCTTTGGCAGTTGGGAGACCCGGTCCTTTGTCCCCTTCACTGTCAGATCCGACTACCTGAAGGTTTTGGGGATCTGGTTCGAGGGGCCCCTGGCCGGCAGAAAGAACTGGGAGGAGCGGATCGCTAAGGCCAAACAGAAGCTTGACATGTGGGTGGGGCGATCCCTCTCCATAACCGACAGGAACCTGGTGATAAGGTGTGAGGTACTCACCGTGTTGCTCTCCGTGACCCAGCTCTGGCCCATTCCCCAAAACTCCGCCGTCACAGTCACCCGAGATATCCTCCACTTTCCCTGGAGGTCCAAGGTAGAATGTGTCCGCAGGGTCACCATGTACAAGCTTCCAGACAAATGGGGAAAGAGCGTCTACAATGCTGCTCTGATCCTGACAGCCACCTTTGTGTGTGGCTGCCTCAGGATATGTGTAGAGCCCCAGTACGCAGATACCAAGTGTCATTACGTGCTGAGTTTCTACCTGGCCAACACATTTAGAAGGCTGGGTCTGGCTGTGCTGGCCGAGCAGGTGCAGGATGTCCCATCGAGCTGGTCCGCACCCCCCCACTATCTATCCCAGGTGTAGAAGTTCCTCAGGAGTAACCCCTTCGAACACAAGGCCGTCAGACCGTGGTGAACGCGAAACATCCTGAGAACCCTTTCTTAAATAAGGAGACCAAAACTGCAATTCCAGTTGTGGTCTCACCAAAGCCCTGTACAATTGCAACAAAATACTTACTCATGTATTCCAAACACTTGAAATAAAGACCAACATTTCATTTGCCTTCCTGTGGATGGTACACACTGCAGCCATGGTGCGCCTGTGGTGAAGGGAGTTAATGTTTAAGGTGGTAGATGTGGTGCCAATCAATTGGGCTGCTTTGTCCTGGATGGTGTCGAGCTTCTTGAGTGTTGTTGGAGCTGCACTCATCCAGGCAAGTGGAGAGTATACCATCTATAAAGAGTACTTTATAGATGGTAGAAAGGCTTTGGGGGGGTCAGGAGGTGAGTCACTCACCACAGAATACCCAGCCTCTATCTGCTCTTGTAGCCACAGTATCTATGTGGCTGGTCCAGTTATGTTTCTGGTCAATGGTGACCTCCAGGATGTTGATAGTGGGGGACTCGTCGATAGTAATGCCATTGAATGTCAAGGGGATGTGGTTGGACTCTCTCTTGTTGGAGATTGTCATTGCCTGGCACTTGTACAGCCTAAATGTTACTTGCGACTTATCAGCCCAAGCCTGGATGTTGTCCAGGTCGTGCTGCATGTGGGCACGGACTGCTTCTTATCTGTGGGGTTGCGAATGGAACTGAACACTGCGCAATCGTCAGCGAGCATCCCCATTTCTGACCTTATGATGGAGGGAATGTCATTGATGAAGCAGCTGAAGATGGTTGGGCCAAAGACACTGCCTTGAGGAACTCCTGCAGCAATGTCCTGGGGCTGAGATGATTGGCCTCCAACAACCACTACCATCTTCTTTTGTGCTCAGTATGACTCCAGAAACTGGAGAGTTTTCAACTGGAGCGGCAGCTGAACGGATGGTCTCAATCTTAGTGACAAAATAGTCCATGAGCTCATGGCAATTTTTGTGGTGAGGGTGGAGGAGGCAGGGGGTGCAAGAAGTCGGTTTGGAGTCGAGAAGAGATACCGGGGGCATCTTTACATTCCAGGATGATCCTGGAATAGTGAGCAGTTTTCTGTCTCTCTCTGTTTAGGGCTGGTGAATTAGCCCGGGTCTGTTCACAGAGCGATTCTGCGTTTTATTTCTTCCTCATTATTGTGGTTCTGACATCGAGGTGAAGAGTGAGGCAGAGAACAGATTTTAAAATTGCTGGAATATCAGTGAAATTAAATCGTGGAAAGTGGAAAAGTCCGAGTCAGTTTTTCACTGTATTTTCCTCATCCGATGTTGCAGATAAATGAAAGTAAAGCTTCGAAAGGCAGACCTTCCCGTCGGGGAATTGACCCCAGTCTCCAGGGTGATAGACACTGATACTCACCATGATACTAACGAGGAACTGGAGCCGGAAGGGGATGTACGTTCACCACAGATGCTTCAGGTTTCAGTGAATCTGTTTGAACTGTTCATTTGATGACAGTTTGTTTAACTTTCCACGGACCACTGTTGAAAGAAAAATTACCGACCACTTTTCCATCTCATGTTGGATCATGATGTGGGGAGTGCGGGAGAGAGTGAGACAGAGGAAGAGACAGAGACCTTCTCAGGAAAACATAGAAAATATGAGGCACATACACAGACAGACAGACAGACACAGACACACAGAAACAGACACACAAACACATGGGGTGACTCAGAAATACGGAAAGTCAGAATATGGATAATTTGGCTGATTTTTGTTCTATTTCTGTGGTAGATTTCGTGAAATCTCACAGATCAATGAGCATAAAACTCGAGGTGCTCAATGCTGTGGAATTTTAATTCACTTCAGAATTATTAATTCTACAAGAAACTTGTTGAATTTTGAAACGCAGAGATGAAACGGGTTGATAAATGACGGGATCTGAAGTCTGTCAGATTCGAACCTGCGCGGAGGAAATAAATGAATTTCTAATCTGTCACCTTCATTACCAGTTTGTAAAAATTGCAATTGCTCTGCATCCAGTCCTCAAATAGTCTCCGTACAATAATATTCTGAAAGTGACAATCACCTGTTTTTTTTCTCTAGTTTTTTTTAGGAAGAAGCTTGGCGAAGACATAAAATTAAAGTTGGCGTCTGATAAATGCTTCCTCCCCGTCGGGGAATTAAACCCCGGACGAAGGTGGGGCAACTCACCACGATAAGAGAGAAAGAAAGAACGAAAGAAAGACAGAGTCAGTTGTCGTTGTCCAAGAAAGAGATGGAAATGTAAAAGGTTCTTTCAAGAGTGGCCCGTGGAAAATGAAACAAACTATCATCAAATAAATAGTTAAAAGAAATGCACTGATACATGAAGCATGTCTAACACCATCTGGGATGAGTGCATTATCACTGCAGCCGTTCCTCGTTCGGATAGTGGTGAGTGTCCCCGCCTATCAAGCTGGAGACCGGGGTTCAATTCCCCGACGGGGTGATTAAACTTCCACCGCCTTCAAAAGCTTTTATCTCCAATATTGGATGCGGAATATACAGTGTAAAACTGACTCGGAGTTTCCCACTTTCCCCAATTTAATTTCACTGACATTTCAGCGGTTTTAAAATCTGCTCTCAGCTTCACTCTTCACCTCGATGTTCGACTGGCTTCTGTGATGGTGGGGATTTCGGGAGGAGGCCGAGATGGATCATCCACTCGGCACTTCTGGCTGAAGACGGTTTCTAAAACTTTGCACTCAGACGCTGGGCTTTACCATCATTGAGGATGGGGATGTTCATAGAGCCTCTTCCCATTAGTTGTTTAATTATCCACCATCATTCACAAATGGGTGTGGCAGGACTGCAGAGCTTTGATCTGATCCGTTGTGTGTGGGATCGCTAAGCTCTATCTACACCATGCTGCTTCCACTGTTTGTCAAGTAGTCCTGTGTTACTTTCATGTTATTGGTGTGTGTACGTGTTTATGTAGCTAGGAATGTGTGTGTTTGTGTATGTGTGAATATGACTATGTCTGTCTCACTTGTTATATGCGTTTCTGAGTGTCTCTCTCTTTCTTTCTATCTGTCACTTTTTCCCTGCTCCCCAAATAATTTTTCTCTGGACCTTGACTAACAAAGAGACAGAAAGGAAGTCTTCTTTCAACAGTGGCATGTGGAAAGTTAAACAAATTGTCATCAAAGAAGTAGTTAAAATAGATTCACTGAAACATGCATCAGTTTCATTGCTGTCTGCGCGATCTTTCATGTCTGCGCCTGTTCCGAGACCTGTCTCTCTCTGTTTCGGACTGGTGACAGCGCGATTCTGCGTTTTATTTCTTGCCCATCATTGTGATTCTCACATCGAGCTGAAGCGTGAGGCAGAGAGCAGATTTTTAAAATCGCTGTGAAATCAATTTGTGGAAGTGGGAAAGGCCGAGTCAGTTTTTCATTGTATTTTCAACATCCAATATTGCAGATAAATGAAAGTGAAGCTTCGAAAGCAGCAATAACCTCCTCGTCGGGGAATTGAACCACGGTCTACCGCGTGACAGGCGGGGATACTCACCACTATACTAACGAGGAATTCGTGCAGACGTTTGCCGTATATTCACCACAGATGCTTCACGTTTCAGTGAATCTGTTTGAACTGTTCATTTGATGACAGTTTGTTTAACTTTCCACGGACCACTGTTGAAAGAAGAATTACCGACCACTTTTCCATCTCATGTTGGATCATGATGTGGGTAACGCGGGAGAGAGTGAGACAGAAAGAGACAGATCTTCTCAGGAAAATATAGAAAATATGAGGCACATACACAGACAGACAGACAGACACACAGAAACAGACACACATGCACATGGATTGACTCAGAAATACTGAGAGTCAGAATATGGATAATTTGGCTGATTTTTGTTCTATTTCTGTCGTAGATTTCGTGAAATCTTGCAGATCAATTAAAATGAGCATAAAACTCGAGGTCCTCAATGCTGTGGAATTTTAATTCACTTAAGAATTATTAATTCTACAAGAAACTTGTTGAATTTTGAAACGCAGAGATGAAACAGGTTGATGAATGACGGGATCTGAAGTCTGTCAGATTTGAACCAATGAATGAATTTCTAATCTGTCACCTTCACCACCAGTTCGTAAAAATCACAATTGCTCTGCATCCAGTACAATAATATTCTGAAAGTGACAATCACCTGTTTTTTTTCTCTATAGTTTTTGTTTAGGAAGAAGCTCGGCGAAGACATAAAATTAAAAGTTGGCATCTTATAAATGCTTCCTCCCCGTCGGGGAATTCAACCCCGGACGAAGGCGGGGCAACTCACCACGATAAGAGAGAAAGAAAGAACGAAAGAAAGACAGAGTCAGTTGTCGTTGTCCAACAAAGAGATGGAAATGTAAATGGTTCTTTCAAGAGTGGCTCGTGGAAAATGAAACAAACTGACATCAAATAAATAGTTAAAAGAAATGCAATGATTTCTCAAGCATGTCTAACACCATCTGGGATGAGTCCACGTATAATACAGCAGTTTCTCGTGAGTATCCCCGCCTGTCACGCTGGAGACCGGGTTTCAATTTCCTGACGGGGGTGTTTAACCTTTTCAAAAGCTTTTCTCTCATTTTTCTACAATATTGAATGTGGAATATGCAGTGCAACTGACTCGGAGTTTCTCAATTTAATTTCACTGATATTCCAGCGGTTTTAAAACCTGCTCTCAGCGTCACTCTCCACCTCGATGTTCGACTGGCTTCTGTGATGGTGGGGATTTCTGTGATGCTGCTTATTTTGACCTCTTCTCCAAACATCCTTCGTCACAAAGCAGTCAGGCGTTGCCTGTTGCTGTGGTTCGGATGCTGTAACTACACCTGAGCTGTGATGCTGTGATCGTATGGTGGTTAGTATTCTGTGTTGTGGTCGTATCTGAGTCACGGCATAACTTTCTCACCTCTTTTATCCTCTGCCACACATACCAAAAAAAGTCAGCAACATATCAATCTTAAATATTTTTTGTGGGTGGTGAAAACCTATCCATTCCTTTAAATCCCAGCACTCTCACATGCCTGTACTTGAGGTGCGTGAGCGACGGGCAGCGCAACAGAGCTGCGAATGGCGGCTGAAAGGTGCACATTTGGCAAGTTGGGGCGCTGCAGTTGGATCAGATGTGTTCCGCCTTGATCTTAATAGTGATTATAGGCCATGAGCGAAAGGTCTATCAAATTCTCGTGGCGCAAGACGCTGTGTGCAGAAACGGCAGATTTTAAAGCGCGTGTGCAGGAAAGTAAAGTGCGATCTTGTGTGTGAGAAGAGCACAAGAAAGTTGTGCTTGAAGCTGCGCCCTTGAGGCAAGTTGCAGGTTGTCAGGAAAACTGCGATAGTGAAAGCTCAAAAATAAACCCAGAAATTGCTGGAAATACTCAGCAGGTCAGGCAGCATGTGTGGAGAGAGTTCTGATGAAATATCATCGACCTGAAAGGATGTTTCTCTCTCCACAGATGCTGCCTGACCTGCTGAGTGTTTCCCGCATTTTCTGTTTTTATTATTAATATAACCTGAGCTCTGTCGAGCGTTTGTTGGTCGATTCACTGATAAAGCTGGGAATTGAGGGGAAGCTGGTTCATGGCGAACCCCAGCTCTGAATCCCCCCGGCAGAGAGTTCAAGGAATGTTTAATATAAATGAGATTCAACGACAGGATCAGAAAATCTCTCCTTGATGGTCGGTCTCATTCTCCCGAAGTGAGGAATGAGCGGGAGGGGCAATTCCACCCGGGGTTAGATTTTATTCCAAGAGGATGACCCAAAGGCTAGCTTGACGTAGGGGTGAAATAGCTCAGTTTGCGAAAGAGTTAGACTGAAGATCTGAAGGTTCCTGGTTCGATCCCGGGTTTTAGCGGTTTTTGGTTATTTTGTTTCTTCTTTGGGTCGATTCTCGAACATTTATTTGCACTGACATTTTTACCGACACTGAACGGTTGGGGATGGAATAGAGAGACATCAAGGATGTCTGTATTTAGCTTTTATTTCTCTATTTCCTTTTGCCTTTCTCTCTGGGTTTTGTCTCTCTCGGTGCCCGATGAACATTTGATTTGATGCATTTGTCCTGAACTGATGGAGGAAGTTTGGCTTGTGGGCTGGGGGAAGGGAGGGAAACGGCAGAGGCAGCTGAACGGATGGTCTCAGTCTTAGTGACAAAGAAATCCATGAGCTCTTCGCACTTGTTGTTGGAGGTGAGGGTGGAGGGGGCAGAGGAGAGGGGTTTAAGAATCCAGTTTGTAGTGAAGAGAAGCCGGTGGTTATCTTTACATTCCAGGATGATCCTGGAATAATGAGCTGTTTTGGCAGAGAGCAGGACCTGATGGTGCTTTAAGTGTTCCCGCCAGATCTGGCGATGAATGGCTGAACCAATTGTCCGCCATAAAGGTTCAAGTCTGCGACATTGTTACCCGTTTCTGTCTGAAACTGGTGAGTGTGTAAATTGAAAGTAACAGAAAAAAAGCATTTTCATCCAGCAAACTTAATTCTGATCATTATTATAGCATAAAACCTGAACAGCCCATCCCTCAAACACTGATATAAAACCAGTCCCAGGACCCTGAGCCGCTGTGAAAATGCTGTGATCCCGACCTGATTCGAACTCGCAGTTTTCTGATCGGGAGTCAAACGCTTTCGGTTTTGGCACGAGTTAAAGTCGGGTCCATCAGAGGGAGATCGGTCCCGACCGCCGCCGGGACTCTCGGAGGGCGAGAAGGCAGAAGCAGCAGCAGCCAGACCGCCTCAACAACAGCTCTCGGAACCCCGCTCTCGAATCCAGCCGCTGCCGGCCGAGAGCTGCCGGTCCCGGCCTGAGCCGTGTCTGGGAGCCGCCTGCCGGTCTCTCTTTACTGAACGGGACCGATCCAGGTGCAGCTCACACACAGGCCCAGGAATCCCACTCCGGACAGATTCACTTCTTTAAACCTTGTTTAGATTCAGTGAATTGGGATTTAATTCAATCCTCATCTGCCCTCCGCTCTGTCAGTTCAGGACTTTATTTAAACCGATACTTGGAGCTCTGTTTTACAGGGTGTCGGCTGTTTAAGTATTTCTCAGTCCCTCTACTCCCATTAATAACACTTTTTGCTGCTAACTGCTGCTTGATACAAAGTGCCCAGGAATTAGGGAATTTCTCCCGGGGACCGGGGAACTGACTCGGATTCGGCTCAACCCTCAAATCCACAAAGTTTTTGTCACTGCTGCTGTACAGGATTAAAGGAAGGGACCGAACCAGAAGCGGTTTTAAATTATTACTGACAAATCAGGGTCAAAGGCAAAGGATACAGTTTGCTTATCTGCAGGGCTGAGTCCCTGCCCGCTTCACTGTCTGTCTGTCTGTCTCCCGGTTTATCCGTCTGATTGAGTCTCTGCTTTATTCTCTGCCTCTTTGTTTGCTGTCTGCAGGCCTCCCGACCCGACTGACTGACTAACTACCGGACCGTGTGTCGGAATGAATGACTGGGACTGAGTGTCTGCCTATTTATGGACCTGAATGGCCACATTTCTCAGTTCCTGCCTTCGCTCTGTGTCACGGGCCTGTCGCTGTCTCTCAGGATGACAACACACCCACACCCTTCACACACCGCCTTTGACGACTGAACGCAGGTTTGCTCAGTCTGTCCCCGCAGCTCCTTCGGGAGTTTAATGATTTTGAAATGAAGACTTTTACCTGTGTGACTTGTGAAGTTTAGTTCAGTGAAATGTTTGTGAAAGGGAAGGATTGAAGCTTTTGGTGTGGGACAGAAGTGATGTTGTTTCATGGAGAAGTCACACAATTGAATTAACATGAGCAGCGGTTTCCATAGTGTGGCGGTTATCGCGTTTTCCTCACACGCGAAAGGTTCCCAGGTGGGAATATTATTTGGGAATTTGCTCTTGTGAAAAGTGGGAGATAATTGGCTTTTCCTGTTAAATTTAACAACGGCTGCACCACATTCCTGGTGTCATAAACACTGAACATTTTAACCAGACTCTTAAAATAGAGTCTTTAAAATGAGAACGGATGAAAATTCATCAAATGCAAAACACAATAACTTCCCCACGTGTCACTGGGTAACCATGTTAGTATTTCCGTCAGTCAGTCTGCAGAAAGTTATCGCTTCATTCATGGCGATTACAACAATCATTCATCTTTCACAGAGTTTCATGTGTTCATTTATTAAAGTTCATAATTGTTTTGTGAAAATTATTTCCCTGACCAGGAATCAAACCCACACCGCGGTGGTGAGAGCCCCGAATCCAAACCACCAGATGCCGCGCAGTGGGTCGAATAACGTATCGGCACAGTGAATGCAAAGAACAAATTAAAAAGTAGAAGCAGAAAATGTTGCGAACTCTCAGCAGGTCAGACAGCCTCTGTGGAGAGAGAAACAGAGGGAATGTTTCAGGTCGATGACCTTTCATCAGAACTCGCTCCACAGATGCTGCCTGACCGGCTGAGTGTATCCAGCATTTTCTGTTTATAGTTCAGATTTCCAGCATCCGCAGCACTTTGCTTGTGAAATTAAAAAGTAGCCCAAGTTGATGAAAGTTGCACCAGTGAAAATCCTGGGTGGAGATTTAGAGGATGCGACAGTGGGAAGGGCTGGACTGCGATTCGAACAGTCCTCCAAGCAAATTTCGGGGAAGTCATCGAAATTTAAAAGAGGACTTGGAACGGGAATAGAACGACAGGCTCACGTGACAGGGCATTGGTATTCGGAATGTACAAAATGCAGTCCCCACTGCTCTGATGACCTGAATCAGACAAATAGTAATTCACAACACAGGACAAATCCATTTGATTTGAGTTTTGGAAACCCATTCACGACAGCAGCTGTCTCCCATCAGTTTACTTTTCCAAACTAAAGGGTGTGAAGCTTGCACGAGTGATGATCTGTGCTGTATTATTTCTGAGCAGCAGACTCACTTTGCCCCATCAATGCCTATTTGTTGGAAGGCGCAGTCCCCATTGGTCGAGGGGATCGGTTTCTCGAGCTGCGATTCACCATCCTCTATTTCAGGAATATTCCGGTTTGCTGAAAATGAGATGAGATGAAACGAGCAGGTCCAACGAGCCGGTCTGTAACACTACACGGCATCGACAAAGTTGTCTCTTGCACTTACAGTGAAGCGGAGGGCAGTTTTCACCCTTAAACCAACAAGTTAGGTGGCGCAGTAAATAGTGTAGATGGGAGCAGTAAGTAGTGAAGGAACATTGATGATTAAATGAGAGGGTAAAACTGTGGCAGATGGAGTTCAATGTGGGGAAGTGAGATATAATCCACTTAGAACATTAAAAAGATAAATCAGAGCATTTTCTAAATGACGAGAAACTAGGAACTATGGAGGAGCAGAGAGGTTCAGCGGTCCATCTCCAGAAATCACTAAAAACTAGTGGACAGGTACAAAAAATAATTAATGGAATGTGAGCCTTCATCTCAAGGGGCTGGAATACAAAGGGTGGAAGTTATGATACAGATGCATAAAGCTCTGGTTAGACCACATCTGGAGAACTGTGTTCAGTTCTGGGCACCGTACCCCAGGAGGGACATATTGGCCTTGACTGGGTGTGGAACAGATTCACCAGAATGATATCGGGGCTAAAAGGGTTAAATTGTGAGGACAGGTCTTGCAGACGAGACTTTTATTCCCTTGAGTTTTGGAGGTTGAGGGGTGATCTAATTGAGATGTGTGTGAAGATAAGGGGAGTGTCAGAAGATGGTCTGTCGTGGAGAAGAGAAGCCCGGGGTTGTCTTTACATTCCAGGATGATCCTGGAATAGTGAGCAGTTTTGTCAGAGGAGAGCAGGACCCGATAGTGCTTTATGTGGTCCAGCCAGATCTGGTGATGAATGGTTAACCAGTTGTCCACCATAAATGTTCAAGTCTGCGTCCTTTGGGCTCACAGGAGTGGAAATGAGGGCAGTACCAGGGGGATCGACCAGGGTGAGAGAAGAGTAATGGTTTTAATGGGGAGAAGGGCATCAAAGATGGAGGTGAGGGTCTGATCGAGCAGATGGGTAGCTGCAGAAATGTCGTGGTGAATGGAGGGCCAAAGTCCAGACAGTTGGGAATTTGAAAGTGCTGTTGTAAGTGACCTGGGGGAGAGTTTTTTCCAGGGATGAACACAGAAGGAAGTGGGTTAGTCCCACTCCCCTGCTCTTTCCCCATATCTCTCCAAATTTTTTCATGTCAACTATTCACTCAATTCCGTTTTGAAAGTTACGATTGAACCCACTTCCACCGGCCTTTCAGGCAGTGCATTCCCGATCATAAAAACTCGCTGCGTAAAAAAATCTCTCCTCATTCCCCCGCCCGTGGCTTTTTTGCCCATTGATCTTAAATCTGTGTCCTCTGGTTATTAACCCTTCCATCACTGGAAACAGTTTCTCCTTATTTACTGTATCAAAACCTGTCATAATCGTCAACCTCCATTAAACCTTCTGGGTGTAGTCTCAGTACCCTTCCTGCTGACCATCCCTTCAGTTCTCATGTGGTCTAGCGGTTAAGATTCCTGGTTTTCACCGAGGTGGCCCGGGTTCGACTCCCGGTGTGGGCATAACAGCTTTTTAGTCCCAGCCTCGCAATTTGCCTGCAGTTCGGGCTGTGGCTGCTGCTTCCTCCCTCGCTTCTGTGTCAGACCCACAATCACACTGAGAAATGAGGCAGACCACAGCTCTTGAAGGGACAGTGCACGAAAAGCAACAATGTCCAGACAGATCACTCAGCAGCTCATGGCCAAGTGTTTGACTACAATCCTTTTATCATTCACTGTAAAACCCGAGGCTCAGTGAAACACTCACAGAATATTCTGGAAAAACTCAGCGAGTCAGGCCGAATCTGTGGAGAGAACAAACCAATTAACTGAGAGTCTCAGTGAGACAAGGAACGAGACTCGGCTCTTCACAAATTGTCACGGGATCTTTTACACGTCGGAGCAGAAAGAAGGGACCCCCATTAAACACCTCATTCAAAGGACAGCACCTCTCACGATGCAGCTCCCTCTCAGAACGACACAGTCAGCCTGGATCATGTGTCCCAGTCCTGGAATGGGAGCTGGAACCCACACCCTTCTAAACACCAGCCTGACTCCCTGGTGTTACTCTCACCCCCGGCTAGTCATGAACCAGACTGTGCCACTCCCAGAGTAACTGATGACCACAGCCTCAGCCCTGGGTCCCGGTCTGCACCATAACCGCAGCCTGTTATCGCTCATAGAAAGTGGGATTCCTGTGTTCATTCTGTGATGTGCATTGGGGGAGTGGGACTTCATGGATTGCTCTTGCATAGAGCTGGTATGGACTCAATGAGCCGAATGGCCTCCTTCCGTGCTGTAACCTTTCTATGATTCTATGATTCCATGTGGGTGGAGAGGGATACAAGGAAGTGATCAGAGATGGCCTTATCCATGATTGACACGATCGGGAGTGGAGAGGCCACGTGATTGCAAGGTCGAGGGGCTGGCCATGAATATGGGTCGGGGAGTTTCTATGCAGGGAGAGATTAAGGGAGGATAAAGTATCACATAATAGACTTGTTGGCAAAATTGAAGCCCATGGGATTAAACGGACAATGGCAGCGTGGATACAAAACTGGCTAAGGGGCAGAAAACAGAAAGTAGTGGTGAACGGTTGTTTTTCAGACTGGAGGCAAGTATACAGTGGTGTCCCCCAGGGCTCAGTATTAGGACGACTGCTCGTTTTGATATATACTAATGACCGGGACTTGGGTGTACAGGGTATAATTTCAAAGTTTGCAGATGACACGAAACTCAGAAATGTAATAAACAATGTTGAGGATAGTAACAGACTTCAGGAGGACAGAGACAGACTGGTGAAATGGGCAGAAACATGGCAGATGAAATTTAATACAGTGAATTGTGAAGTGATACATTTTGGTAGCAAGAATGAGGAGAGGTAATATAAACTAAATGGAACAATTTTAAATGGAGTGGAGGAATAGAGAGACCTGGGAGTGTAATTACACAAATCTTTGAAGGTGGCAGGACAAGTTGAGAAGGCTGTTAAGAATGCAAATGGGGCCCTTGGCTTCATTAATTGAGGCATTGAATACAAAAGCAAGGAGTTGATACTGAACCTTGATAAAATACTGGTTGGACCTCAGCTCGAGTATTGTGTTCAATTCTGGACACCAAACTTTAGGAAGGATGTCAAGGCCTTAGAGAGGGTGCAGAAGAGATTTACTGGAATGGTGCCAGGAATGAGGGACTTCAGTTATGTGGAGAGACTGGAGAAACTGGGGCTGTTCTCCTGAGAGCACAGAACGTAAAGGGGAGATTTGATTGAGGTGTTCAAAATTGTGAAGGGTTTTCATAGAGTGAAGAAGGAGAAACTTTCCAGTTGTAGAAGGGCAGTTACAACACGGGTTAGATAGAGAGCAAAGCTCCCTCGACACTGTCAAATCAAACACTCCCAGGGAGGGTACAACACGGGTTAGATATACAGTAATGCTTCCTCTACTGTGCAGTTTAGATCCCGCCTCAGATTTCAGATAAAAGGTTGGTTTCCTGGACACTCTGCTGGTGTCTCTCTGTATCTCTGTACTCAGTTGCACCGCTCTCTACCTCCCTCTGCTGGTGTCTCTCTGTATCTCTGCTCTCAGTTACACCGCTCTCTACCTCCCTCTGCTGGTGTCTCTCTGTATCTCTGAACTCAGTTACACCGCTCACTACCTCCCTCTGCTGGTGTCTCTCTGTATCTCTGCTCTCAGTTACACCGCTCTCTACCTCCCTCTGCTGGTGTCTCTCTGTATCTCTGTACTCAGTTACACCGCTCCTACCTCCCTCTGCTGGTGTCTCTCTGTATCTCTGCTCTCAGTTACACCGCTCTCTACCTCCCTCTGCTGGTGTCTCTCTGTATCTCTGTACTCAGTTACACCGCTCCGACCTCCCTCTGCTGGTGTCTCTCTGTATCTCTGAACTCAGTTACACCGCTCACCATCTCCATCTTTTTTTCTTTCCTTTTTTTCATTTTTTTCGAATGAAACTTATGAAATAGGACAGTGGAAGTGATTGAATGAAAGGAGGATTCTAAAGACATTGAGTTTTTTTCTGAAAGACATCCAATCGTATCACAACAGCGACTCATTGAATTGGAGTCAGGTGACTGCAGGTTTTGTATAAAAGGTGCTGGTTGGTGGGTAAAGTGATAGTTGAGTTGTTTGGTATCATGGGGGATTTTTGTAGTGAGAGGTTTGTTCCCGGTGCTGGTGTTAGTTGGAGCCGTTTGTTGCTCTGATATTTGGCAACAGTTTCGAGGGCAGAGATTTCCATGGAGAAGAGTAAAACCCACCCCTGTGCCCCAGAGAGTCCCTCTCCCTGTGCCTCCCTTTGGTTCCCATTTCAGTGTGTCTGAGGGGAGAAGTCTGTCTCCACTGCAGACTGTGATGGTGCAGTGTGGAGAGCAGAACCTGCTGGTGAGGGTAGACATGGATTTATTTAGAACCAGGCACCTGATTAAAGCTGCTGACCTGACCCTGGGGACAGCAGGTTGTTGGCCAACTGGGATCTACTCTCAGAACCGCACTGTCCTCTTTAACTATGGGCTCCATGAATGTGGCAGCAGATTGCAGGTAATATGATTCCTCAACTCTTGCTCCAATTTCACTGTGTAGATTACTGCCCACTCTGAACTCATGAACATCGGGTGAAACTCCAGCCACTGAGGAGATCCCTGAATGAAATCTGTGTATAAATTCTTGCCCACTGTTAAATATCACCCTGTGTGAAACTACTTTCTTTATTTTGACATGTTAATCTTAGCTTTATATTTAAAAAGAACTTCAACTTGTCACTGAGGGACTGCATCTTTCTTAAATGGGTCATTACTACTCTCTAACTCTGAGATTCAATTCTATTGACCTTGAACGTTCACCGACATTTCTCCAAACCACTCTATTCTTTTGTGCCTCAATTGATTTATCTTTTCCGTGCCTTCCTGTGGATATTCTGGCCTGTTGCCTCAACTTGTGGTCAATGAATGTTCAGTGTGGAAGTTCCTGTTGAGAGTTCTCTTGAAAGATGAAACAAGTGGAATAATAATTGGGATACAGTGTATTAAAGGGGAACTCCACTTTTGGTTGTTACACCTGCCAATCCCCTTGATTCCGCAGACACAGATGAGGTTTAAAAGTGATGTTGTTGTGTTTTGTGCTCCATATCAGGGGTAACTTGAAGCCCCTTAAGGTGAAAAGCTCTATTCTATATGGGACAGAATGCTCATCAAATCTGGCAGTGCCAATCATTTCAGGGTTTCTGACTGCAGGCCTGAAGTCCCCTGTAATAGAAGGTGGACTGAGTCGAGTAACAGAGGCTGCTCCAGGCAACTTCAACCAATGGTGGAGCTGCTTCAAACATGTGTCATTGAGGAACAACTGAAACTCCTCAAACTGCTGCTTAACAGGGCAGGAAAATGACCAGAAATAGCTTTTGTCCAATGAGACCAGCTCTTCATTCCTTAACCTGATGTCTTTCAGATGGCTGGAGATTTCCTGGTCTACACTACCCACCTGAACCACACCCCAAATGCTCGTGGATCTGTCATTGTGAGAACTAATGGAGCAATGATTCCCATTGAGTGCCACTATTTTCGGTAAGAATCTTTACTCTGTGGCAAATAAGGTCTACAGCAGGTGCAGTTCTCTGAAGTTGTCCTGAAATTACACGCCTGTCCTTCCAGGAAGGGCAATGTGAGCAGTGACCCTATCAAGCCCACCTGGATCCCATTCAGCTCGACCAAGTCTGGAGAAGGGCTTCTGTCATTCTCACTGCGTCTTATGAACGGTATGTGATGGGTGGATGGGGAGTGCTTTTCTGTCGTCTCCCACTGGGAGTTACACCCACTGTCTCCAACCCTTGTCCTCTTGTACTTCAGATGACTGGCTTACAGAGCGCACCTCGACTGTCTACTACCTGGGTGACCTCATTCACATTGAGGCCTCTGTTTCAATGACCAACCACATGCCCTTGAAGCTCTACATTGACAGCTGTGCAGCTACATTGAGCCCAGACAAGGATTCCACCCCAAGATACAACATCATTGACTCCCATGGGTAAGGAGCTCTCTGCTTTCTCCAGCTCGTTGTCTCAATAGGTTCACTTAATTCACTTTGTCCTTTTTAAAAAATCTTTCTTCAGTTGCCTCCTGGACAGCAAAGCTGAGGACTCCTTTTCAACCTTTGTGTTGCCAAGAGGTGAACGTGAGCTGGACAAACTCCAGTTTGACCTGGATGCGTTCCGCTTCTTTGGAGATGACCGTTCCTTGGTAAGAGGACGCCAAACATTGGGGTCCCCCATGTTGGGAGGAGGTCACTAAATAACAACTTGTATTGAATGTGTCCCTCAGATTTTCATCACCTGTCACCTGAAAGTTGCTGCAGTGGATCGGAGAGATTCCATGAACAAAGCTTGTACTTTCCAGAATATGTAAGTTCCCTCTCTCTCAGGGATGTGTTGTATTAAAGGGTGATGGACAACATGGTTGATAAACAGATTATCTGGTTTAGCTGGACCCCATTGGAAGAATCGACCAATGATGTGTGTGCGTGTTGTCATCTGGGCAGCTGCAGTGCCACGAGGGATTTCCGACCTGATTCCAGAGGAAGGAGGGATCTTGGATCTGGACCTGGTAGGACATTGATCCTCTGTGTTGGAGGTCACCCTTTACCCTCTCTAACTGGAATGTTTGATATTGCAGAGAGTGATGCTGAATTGAAGTGGGAGGGTGAGGCCTCACTTGGACCCCTGGTCATTCTGGATCCTGATGTGACAGAGCTGGCAACTGAGTCCCTTAATGAGCTTGAGCAAAGGATGCAGGAGAGGTCTCCAGGTGGTGAGTTGGCCGACTGCTAGTTTCCATTTTCCCTCAGTATTTCCTTCACTGACCATTGGTTTCTTGTTGCTTTTTAGGTGTGGAGTCTGAGGTGGTCCTGATCCTGGCCCTGACTGTGAGCGCTGTCTCTCTGATCTCTGCTTCTTTGATCGCCTTGTTCCTGTGCAGGAAACACAAGCAAACCCAGTTCAACTAGTTATCAAATGACCAATAAAGCAGTGACTACTTGTATCTTCTAATGGCTGGTTGCTCATTTTTCATTATCTGGCTCCAATCCGCATGCAACAAGTGCTCAATTCTGTTAGTAACACTCCGCACTCCTCCACAGTTCCTCCTGTTAGTGAAATGGGTTTTAATGGGTCCATGTAAGTAGTGGCAGAATGGCTGGTAATAGTGTATCCAGGCCCTGTCCAGGGATGGCTGCAGCAATGGGTGAAGGCTTGCCAGGCCCTCATTGTGCAGGTCAATGAACTCTGAAGGGACAGTGGGATTGGCCTGAGGGACTGGTGCCGGCTGGTTGACGGCCCAATCATTCCCTTGGTGTCCCGTGGCCATTGATCACTCGAATCCCACACGGGCTCCAAACTCCAGTTAAACTTTCCCTTTTGGAGCTCATTGTCCAAACACCAATAGTATTGAAAGGTGGTGGACTTGGAACTCTCCTCCAAGATTGAAGATCTCTGCCCCTGGTGTAAAGATTCTTGTTTAGTGGGGGTGGGGCTCCAGGTAGATTTCAAATGTTCAGTGTAATGGTTAATGTACACAGGGGGCAATGATGTGCCCACTGGGTACAGGCACAGTGAGAATGTGAGGGACGGGGAGCCCAGCGGTTGTGATTTAACTCAGTTGGATTTGAATTTCACCTGTCATCTTGTGAGCACAGATTGAAGTTTCTTTATCCTCAGCTTCCCCTCACGACAGGCCCTCAGGATTGTCTTGTAAGTAGTTCGTCCTATTTTCAAATTACATTGTTTATCATTCACTGTATTTGAAGGGTGGTCATTGGAACAGGAGTAGGTCATTTCGCCCCTCGAGCCTGGTCCACCATTCAATGAGATCATGGTTGATCTGTGACATAACTCCATACACCTGCCTTAGTCATACCCCTTACCTTTTTTTTGCTTAACAAAATTTTAAGCTGAGATAATAGATTTAACAATTGAGCGAGCATCAACTGCCATTTGTGGAAGAGTGTTCCTAACTTCTCCCACTCTTTTTACGTGTCGACGTGTCTCTTCACTTCACTCCTGAAAGTCCTGATTCTAATTTTTAGGTGATGTCCCCTGGTCGCTAAACTGGCTGTTTTTATAACTTTACAGTGAATTGGGTCCAATCCATGTCTGGGACACCCTTGCCTTGTGAAATACTGAAATTTGTTCATAAAATATTCAGATTAATAAGAGAATGTTTAACTTTACTGAGCTGAGTTTTTCTTTCTGGTAAATCAGACATTCAGGGGGTCTATTAAACAGGATGGGAGCTGTTAGCAGTAAACACCCTCGCTTCAGACAACATTCTTTGGCAGGTGGAAACCACTCCTCCATTTAAATCAAATCATGGTAATATTTTACTTGAGCTATAATCACTGAAGTTTAGTGTTTAAACATAGCAGGAGATCCAGGCTCGTTCTGTTAAAGTAGAATAACAATAAGTTAGTGGGAACTTTTAACAATAGCAATTCATTTCTGCTCACTGTACACACTGAAGGTGATTTTTCTTCCAGTGGAAACTGCAGTCAGACGGCTCCTCCTCACTTTCACTCTCAGCTTCCTCACACTATTGATAAATAGTGTTCGGAAACTTTAAACCCAATAGATGACAATACATTCAAGTGTAGTGTAGGTCCATCCTACCCTCTTCTGACTGTTGTCTGATTTACATGTAAACATTTCAGGGAGACTTTACAAAGTGGCCAGGTCACCAGGAGAACTACTTTGGGATATTTTTACAATGTTGCAAAAAATACCATGTAGAAATGCTTCAAGAATTCATTCTCAATGAAGCTTAGGATCTTGCAGTACAGAAACAGGTGACTTTCCTCTCCCCTCATCCAATTTAATGTTCCTCTGTTCCAAGGTCCCTATACCACTCCCATTTAAAATAATTCATGGAGTCTGTCTGAACAACACTTTCAGGCAGAGCTCTACATTGTTTCTTTCCTCTCTGTAAAGATTTTTTTTGAATCATGAACAAGTATCTTTTGCCATGTCACATTTGACACTAGCAGTTATAGAATCATAGAAATTTACAGCACAGAAGGAGGCTATTCGGCCCATTGTGTCTATGCCAGCTGAAAAACAGCTATCCAGCCTGATCGCACTCTTGGTCTTGGTCCGCAGCCTTGTCGGTGACGGCACTTCAAGTGCACATCGAAGTACTTTTTAAAAAGCGATGTGGGTTTCTGCCTCTACCACCCTTTCAGCCAGTAAGGTCCATACTCACACCACCCTCTGGGTGAAAAAAATTATCCACAGATCCCCTCCAATCCTTCTACCAATTACTTGAAATATATGCCCCCTGGTTATTGGCCCCTCTGCTAAGGGAAATAGGACCTTAATATCCTTTTTCTAATTTGTTTATGGGATGTGGGCGTCGCTGGCAATGGCAGAATTTATTAACCATCCCTAATTGTCCTTGAGAAGGTGGTGGTGAGCTGCTGCCTTCTTGAAGTGATGCAGTCTGTGTGGCTCCCAATAATTTTTTTCGGTCAATTAAATCCCCCCTCAGCCTCCTCTTCCAATGAAAACAATTCCAGCCGATCCAATCCTTCCTCACAGCTCAAAGTCTCCACTCCTGGACCATCCTTGTAAATCTCCTCTGGACCCTCTCTGGTTCAATCCCATCTTTCCTGTAATGTGGTGACCTGAACTGGACACGGGTTAAATTTATTAGTCCGCCTGTTCCCACAGGTCCCAGTCGAGTTTCTTCATTCCTTTCCTTGGTTCAATCCGTCATTCACCGATTGGGTTTATGACCGGTCACCACCTCCTGTGATTTCCCCAATTGGCTGCCCCTCTTCTCAGAGATTCTCTCGCTCCACAGACCACCTGCACTCTGTCGGTTCCACCAATCCGGGAAGCTTCACCTGTGATTGGATGAACTCGGTGACCCGGAGCCGTCATGGCGGCCGCATCTCCCACAATGCAGAGCGGCAGAGAAAAGGCCCCATCTGTGAGACGGGCCGCGCTGCACTCTGGGAGAATGTTCGCACATGCGCACATCACCCGCCGGATCAGTGACCGCTTCCTGTTGTGTCGCGAGACAAACTTTCCGTTTTTTCGGTTGAGAACGAGCGGTTTTTATTGTGACGGAAACTGACGTCACTTTTCCTTTGAATCGCGCGGTTTGATTTAAATAAACGGCGCACATGCGCAGTGTGGCGCGTCCCTCTTAAAGGGCCCTGGACCGGCCGAGAGTCCCCGAGCCCGGGGTCAGGACCGAGAGACGGGCAATGGGATTAGAGCGGAGGGCGGCCCCGGGGAGGGGGAACTTGCATTTCTCCAGCGCCTGTCACATCCTCAGGACGACCCAAAGCCTCGCAGCCAATGAGGGGCTTTGGAAATTAGGTCACTGTTGTCATGTGGGCAGCCATTTTGTGCACAGCAAGATCCCACAAACAGCAATGTGATAAATGACCAGATAATCTGTTTATAGGTGTTGGTTGAGGATTAAATATTGGCCAGGACAGCGGAGAGAACTCCCCTGCTCTTCTTCGAATAGTGTCGCGGGATCTTTTACATCCACCTGAGTGGCCGGACTGGTTTAATGGCTCGTGCAAAAGACGGCCCCTCCGACAGTGCAGCACTCCCTCAGTACTGCACTGGAGTGTGAGCCGAGATTTTGTGCTCGGGTCTCTGGAGGGGAGCTTTAACCCACAACCTTTATGATTGTAGAGGTGAGAGAGTGATACAAATGAGCCAAGGCCGACACCGAGTACTTCAGAAGGGTCGTTAATTCTTCCGTCCCGTAACACGATGTGACTTTCTTCCACAGGAGAATTCGTGCCTGAACTTCCAGGAGTTTTGAGGAAAACTGCACCGGATTTGAAGCAATCTGCTGGAAAATACTTGAGGCCGACTGGAAATCTCTTTCGATGTTCACACGGCCGGGAGGCACCAAGACAATTCGATGAGACTGTGAAGGATGTCAAGTGAAATCAGGGACATGGCGAGCAACGGTGTGAAGGTAACTGGGGGATCCCCAGGGTAATGTCCAGTCTGTTCAGGTGGGCTGTTTAAAAGGAAATGGAACAGTGCGGGGAGAAAGTTGTCTGGGGACCGGAAACAGAGGGTCCGGGTTAATGGGAGTTGCTGAGATTGGAGAAGGGTTGGAAGTGGTTACCCCAGGGGTCAGTGCTGGGCCTACTTTTATTCGGCTCAACTGGTCTGTGCTGGTGTTTATGCTCCACACGAGCCCCTCTCACACCTCTCTTCATCTGTCCCTATCCGTATATCCTTCTGTTCCTTTCTCTCTCATGTACTTATCTAGCTTCCCCTTAAATACATCTATGCTATTTGCCTCAACTACTCCATGTGTTAGCAAGTTCCACATTCTAACCACTCCCTGGGTAAATAAGTTCCTCCTGAATTCCTTACTGGATTTATTAGTGACTATCTTCCATTCATGGTCCATAGTTCTGGTCTCCCCCACAAGTGGAAACATCTCGATGTCTCATCTATCAAACACCTTCATAATTTTAAAGATCTCCACCAGGTCACCCCTCAGCCTTCTCCTTTCCAGAGAAAAGAGCCCCAGCCTGTTCAGTCTATCCTGATAGTTATAACCTCTCAGTTCTTGTATCATCCTTGTCAATCTTTTTTGCACCTTCTCCAGTGGCTCTATATCCTTTTTGTAACATGGAGACCAGAACTGTGCACAGTACTCAGTGTGGTCTAACCAAGGTTTTTACAAGTTTAACATAACTTCCCTGCTTTTCAATTCTATTCCTCTGGAAATGAACCCCAGTGCTTTGTTTGCTTTTTTATGGCCTTATGAACCTGAGTCACTACATCTAATGATTTGTGTATCTACCCCGAGACCCCTCTTTGCTCCTCTATCCCATTTGGACTCTTATTATACAGGAAGTATGTGGCCTCCTTGTTCTTCCTACTAAATTTGTACCACCTCACACTTGTCTATATTGAAATTCATTTGCCAATTGCACGCCCATTCTGCAAGGTTATTAATGTCTTCCTGTATTTTATCGCAGTCCTCTTCAGTATTAACGATATCCCTCAATTTGTCTGCAAATTTTGAAATTGTTCTTCCGATTCCCAAGTCCAAACCGTTGATGCAAATGGTGAACAACAGTGTTCCCAGCACCGATCCCTGTGGAACACCACTTCCCACCTTTTGTCAGTCTGAGTGACTCTCATTAACCCCTGCTCTCTGTTTTCTGTTTTGTTATCAGCTTGCTATCCATTCTGCTACCTGTCCCCTGACTCCACAAGCTCTGACCTTGGTCATGAGTCTGCAATGCGGTACCTTATCGAAGGCCTTTCAAGATCTTTCAAGATTTTCTTCTTCAGATATTGATTCACTTCCCTTTTAAATTCTGCTTCCCTCATTGTTTCTGGTCGGACATTCCATTGTCCTAACAACCCTCTGCATCAAAAAGAAAACCAACCTCTCTTAATTTGATGCCCTCCAGTTACCGACTCACGAACTGGGATGTGGGCGTCGCTGGCAAGGCCAGCATTTATTACCCTTCCCAGTTGCCCTTGAGAAGGTGGTGGTGTGCCACCTATCTTGAACAATTGAGTGACTTGCTGGGCCATTTCAGAGGGCGATTAAGAATCAGCCACATTGCTGTGGGTCTGGAGTCACATATAGGCCAGACCGGGTAAGGACGGCAGGTTTCCTTCCCTAAAGGACATCAGTGAACCAGATGGGTTTTTACGACAATCCGGTAGTTTCATGGCCACCATTACTGATACTAGTTTTTTTTCTATTCCAAATTTTATTTAATTAATTGAATTTAAATTTCCCAGCTGCTATGGATTTGATCTCATGACTCCGGAATATTAGTCCAAGCCTCCAGGATTACTAGTCCAGTAACATAACCACTGTGCTCCCGTACCCGTACTAGTGGAAATAGTTTTCCCTCATTTACTTTATCAAAACCCCCTCATAATTTTGATCCCCTCTCTCTGATCTTATTTAAACTTCTCTGCTGTCATGAAAAGTTATGTGAAGACTCTCATCCTTGGGATCATCTTAGTGAATCTCTTCTGCCCCTCTCCATGGCCGCGACATTCTTACTGAAGTAATGCACCAAAAACTGGACACAATATTCTGACTGTGGCCTAACCCATGATTTGTCCAGGTGTAGCATTAACTCTTTCCTTTTATACTCTCTGCTCCTATTTATAAATCCTAGGATCCCATGGGGGTTTTTGTAAAACAGCTTTATCAACTTGTCCTCCCACTTTTAAAGATTTGTGTATCTGAATCCCTAAATCTCTCTGCTCCTCTACTCCTTTTATAGTTTTACAGTATAGTGTCTATTTCCTCTCCTTGTTCTCCTCACCTCACATCTCTCCCCATTAAATTCCATCTGACATCTACCTGCCCAAACTGCTCACCTGTCTGCCTCCTCCTGAAGTTGCTGACAATCATCTTCATGGTTAATCTCACTCCTTATCTTTGTGGCAGCTGCAAATTTTGACATTGTGCCTCCTACACCCAGGTCCAGATCATTTCTATCCACAGATATTGAGAAAAGCAATGGTGTCAACACTGACCCCGGGGATCACCACGGTTTGAACCCTTCCAATGCAAGAAACATCTGTTAATCACAACTCCCAGTTTTCTGTCCTTTACCCTTTCTCTCTCATTTCTCTCCAACTTCTCATTTCTATCCCTTACTTCTCATGCACAAACAGACTCTCTTCCCCTTTCCTCTCTGTCTTACACACAGACTGTTTCTCTTCCCTGTCTCCCATATTCTCTTTCCCCTTCTGACAAACCCTCTCTCCCATATTCTCTTTCCCCTTCTTACAAACCCTCTCTCCCTCTCTCTCCCTCCCACCCGACCGCTCAAACTCTCCCACGCGGGCTCTCCGAGACTCCCTCCCTCTCTCCCACGCGGGCTCTCCGAGACTCCCTCCCTCTCTCCCACGCGGGCTCTCCGAGACACCCTCCCTCTCTCCCACGCGGGCTCTCCGAGACACCCTCCCTCTCTCCCACGCGGGCTCTCCGAGACTCCCTCCCTCTCTCCCACGCGGGCTCTCCGAGACTCCCTCCCTCTCTCCCACGCGGGCTCTCCGAGACTCCCTCCCTCTCTCCCACGCGGGCTCTCCGAGACTCCCTCCCTCTCTCCCACGCGGGCTCTCCGAGACTCCCTCCCTCTCTCCCACGCGGGCTGTCCGAGACTCCCTCCCTCTCTCCCACGCGGGCTCTCCGAGACTCCCTCCCTCTCTCCCACGCGGGCTCTCCGAGACTCCCTCCCTCTCTCCCACGCGGGCTCTCCGAGACTCCCTCCCTCTCTCCCACGCGGGCTCTCCGAGACTCCCTCACAGTATTTTACTCACTTTTCATAGAAACTTACAGCACAGAAGGAGGCCATTCGGCCCATCGTGCCTGTGTCAGCTCTTTGAAAGAGCTATCCAATTTAGTCCCACACTCCAGCTCTTTTCCCATAACCCTGCATATTCGTCCTCTTCAAGTACATGTCTAATTGCCCTTCAAAATTCCCATGGAATCTGATTCCACCACCCTTTCAGGGAGTGCGTTTCACATCTTAACAACTCTCTGTATGAAAAAAAAACTTCTCCTCATTTCCCCTCTCGATCTTTTGCCAATTATTTTAAATCTATGACCTCTGGTTACCGACCCACTTGCCTGAGGAAACAGTTTCTCCCAACTCGCTATCAAAACCCCTCTTGATTTTAACACCTCCATTAAATCTCCCCTTATCCCCGGCTCCAAGGAGAACAATCCCAGCTTCTCCAACCTCTCCACATAACTGATGTCCCTCATCCCTTGTACCATCCTGGTAAACCTCCTCTGTACCCTCTCCATGATCTTGACATCCTTCCTGAATTGAGGTGCCCAGAATTATACACAATACTCCAGCTGAGGCCTAACCAGTGATTTGTAAAGGTTCAGCATGACTTCCTTGTTTTTATATTCAATGTCCCTATTTACAAAGCCAGGTATCCCATACCCTTTCTTAACCACCTTATCAACTTGCCCTGCCACCTTCAAAGATTTGTGACTCTGTACCCCAGGTCCCTCTGCTCTTGCACTCCCCTCAAAATAGTCCCATTTAGATTATACTGCCTCTCCGTGTTGTTCCTCCCAAAGTGCATCACTTCACACTTCTCCGTCTTAAATTGCATCTGCCCTGTGTCTGCCCATTTTACCAGTCTGTCTGTGTCCTCCTGAAGTCTGCTACTATCCTCCTCACTATTTACTACGTTGCTAAGTCCTGTATCGGTCGCAAACTTTGAAATTGTGCTCCCAAAACCCAAGTCCAGGTCATTTTGATATAACAAGAAAAGTAATGGTCCTAATACCGACCCCTGGGGGACCCCACTGCATACTTCTCTCCAGTCAGAAAAACATCCGTTCACCACGACTCTCTGCCTCCTGTCCCCTAGCCAATTATGTACCCAAGTTACCGCCGTCCCTTTAATCCCATGTGCTTCTGTTTTCCAAATAAGTCTATTATGTGGCACTTTATCAAATGCCTTTTGAAAGTCCATATATACAACATCTACTGCACTACCTTCATCAACCCTCTCTGTTACTACATCAAAGAATTCAATCAGGTTAGTCAGACGTGATTTGCCTTTAAGAAATCCGTGCTGGCTGTTCCTTATTAACCCATGCCTCTCCAAGTGAGAATTAATTTTGTCCTTGACAATGGTCTCTAGTAGTTTTCCCACCACTGATATTAGACTGACTGGCCTGTAGTTACCAGTTTTATCCCTCTCTCCTTTTTTGAACAGGGTTGTAACATTTGCAATCCTCCAGTCCTCTGGCACCACTCCCATATCCAAGGAGGATTGAAAGATTGTGGACAGAGCTTCTGCTATCACCACCCTTGCTTCCCTCAGCAACCTAGGATGCATCCCACCTGGACCGGGGGACTTGTTCACTTTGAGTGATGCCAACCTATTTAGCACCTCCTTTCTATCTATTTTGATCCTATCCAATATCTCTACTCCCTCCTCCTCTACTGTGACATTAACTTCATCCTCTTCTTTTGTGAAGACAGGTGCAAAGTCCTCATTCAGTCCCTCAGTCATGTCCTCTGCCTCCACAAGCAGATTTCCTATTTTGTCCCTAACCGGCCCCACCATTCCTTTTATCCTTTTACTTTTTATATTTTTATAAAAGATTTTTGGGTTCCCATTTATGTTACCCGCTAATCTTTTCTCATATTCTCTCTTTGCCCTTCTTATATCCTTTTCAATTTCCCCCTGCACACTCTCCTGGTTTTGTGCTGTATTCTGTACTTGACAGTGGTCATAAACCTTTTTCTGTTTTATTTTAAGCTCTATTTCCTTTGTCATCCAGGGAGCTCGAGCTTTGGATGCCGTATCTTTCCTCCTTATGGGAAAATCCTTGGTTTAGACCCGAACTATCTCCACCATGAAGACCTGTCATTGCTCATTTACTGTTTTTTTTTGTCCAGTCTTTCTTTCCAGTCCACCTGTGCTCGATCCCTTCTCAAATCACTGAAATTAGCTCCCTTTCAGTTGGATATTTTCACCTTGGATTTTTCTTTGTCCTTTTCCGTAACTACTTCAAACCAAATTATATTATGATCACTATTACCCAGATGTTCCCCCACTGAAATACACTCCACTTGCCTTACATCATTCCCTAAAACTAGATCCAGCACTGCTTCCTCCCTTGTTGGGCTAGAAATATACTAATTAAGAAAGTTCTCCTGTACGAATTTTTCAAATTCTTCACCCTCTCTCCCTTTCAATTACTATAATCCCCTGCGTCTGTCTTTAAGGGGCCACATTACTCTGAGTCACCTTCTTTTTCTTAATATACTTGGAAAAACCTTTAGTATTGTCCTTGATATCCCTCACAAACTGGAGTTGGCAGCTGATATTGTGAGTGAATTTAATCCATGTAAAGAGTGGAAAGAAAAGAACAATTTAATGTTAAAGTAAATCAATCAAATGCCATTAATGACAAATATATTCAAATTAAATATAATCATCGGCTCTAAAATAGTCCTATTGTATTCCAGTGACAGATTCTCGAATCTAATCAGCCGCTCGGAGTTGTCGGACAGCTGCCCAGTGAGACTCGGCCTGTGATGGTTCCTCCCTTCCTCGGGGTAAGCACCTTGGCCAATATCACCTTTAATGTAGTAAAACATCCTAAGGTGCTTCACAGGAGTGATTATCAAACAGAATTTTTCACCGAGCCACAGAAGGAGATATTAGGACGGGTGACCAAAAGCTTGGCCAAAGAGTTAGGCTGAAGGAGCGTCTTAAAGGAAGAGAGGTGGAGAGGTGAAGAAGTTTAGGGAAGGAATTCCAGAGCTTAGGATCTAGGCAGCCGAAGGCACGGCCGCCAATGGTGGAACGATTAAAATCGGGGATGCACAAGAGGCCAGAATTGGAGAGCGCAGAGTTCTCGGAGGGTTGTAGGGCTGGAGGAGGTTACAGAGATAGGCAGGGGCGAGGGCCATGGAGAGTTTTGAAATGAAGGATGAGAATTTTAAAATCGAGGTGTTGCTGGACCAGGAACGAATGTCGGTCAGCGAGCACAGGAGTGATGGGTGAACGGGACTTGCTGCGAGATAAAATACGGGAGTTTTGGACAAGCTCAAGTCTATGGAGGATGGAAGATGGGAGGCCGGCCAGGAGAGTATTGGAATAGTCAAGTCTAGAGATAACAAAGGCATGGATAAGGGTTTCAGCAGCAGATGAGCTGAGGCAGGGACGGAGACGGGTGATGTTATGGAGGAGGAAGTAGATGGACTTCGTGATAGAGCAGATATGTGGTCGGAAACTCATCCCAGGGTCAAATAGGACACCAAGGTTATGAATGGTCTGGTTCAGCCTCAGACAGTGACCGGGGAGAGGGATGGAGTCGGTGGCTCGGGAACGGTGTTTGTGGTGGGGAACGAAGACAATGGCTTCGATCTTTGCAATATTTAGTTGGAGGAACTTGCTGCTCATCCAGTACTGAATGTTGGACAAGCAATGTGAAAAATCAGAGACAGTGGAGGGGTCGAGGCAGGTAGTGGTGAGGTAGACCTGGGCATCGTCAGCGTACATGTGGAACCTGACATTGTGTTTTCGGACGATGTCGCCAAGGGGCAGCATGTAGATGAGACATAGGGGGCCAAGGATAAATCCTTGGGTGCTCCAGAATTGACGGTCTGGGAGTTGGAAAAGAAGCCATTGCAGCAGATTCTCTGGCTACGACTGGATAGATAAGATTGGAACCAGGCGAGCGCAGTCCCACCCAGCTGGACGACGGACGAGAGGAGTTGGCGTCTCAGCAACGGAAGATATAGTTGAGATACTGGATGGGCTAAAAATTGATAAAGAAGAGGTACTAGAAAGGCTAGCTGTACTTAAAATAGATAAGTCACCCGGTCCAGACGGGATGCATCCTCGGTTGCTGAGGGAAGTAAGAGTGGAAATTGTGGAGGTACTGGCCATAATCTTCCAAACATCCTTAGATACGGGGGTGATGCTGGAGAATTGCAAATTTTACTCCCTTGTTCAAGAAAGGGTGTCAGGATAAACCCAGCAACTATAGGCCAGTCAGTTTAACCTCAGTGGTGGGGTAACTTTTAGAAATGATAATCTGGGACAGAATTAGCAGACATTTGGATGAGTGTGGATTGATTTGGGAAAGCCAGCACGGATTTGTTCAAGGCAAATCATGTTTAACGAACCTGATAGAGTTTTTTGATGAGGTAACGGAGAGGGTAGTTGGGGGCAATGCAGTTGATGTTGTGTATATGGACTTTCAGTCGGCGTTTGATAAAGTGCTGCATGGTAGGTTTATCAAGATTGCGGCCCATGGAAAAAAGGGGGCAGTAGCAACATGGATACAGAATTGGCTAAGGAACAGGAAACAGAGTAGTGGTGAACAGTTGTTTTTTGGACTGGAGGGAGGTGTACAGTGGTGTTCCCCAGGAATCAGTGCTGGGACCATTGCTTTTCTTGATATATATTAATGACTTGGACTTGGATGTACAGAGCACAATTTCCAAATTTGCAGAAGACACAACACTTGGAAAGGAAGTAAACAGTGAGACGGATAGTGATAAACTTCAAGAGGATACAGTCAGGCTGGTAGCATGGTGAACAAGTGGCAGATGAAATTTTTCGCAGAAAAATGCGAAGTGATATATTTCGGTAGGAAGAACAAGGAGAGGCAATATAATCTGGAGGGCACAACTCTAAAAGGGGTACAGGAACTGAGAGATCTGGGGGTATATGTGCACAAATCGTTGAAGGTGACTTTACCAGTAAGGGGTTGGAATGTGTCAGAAATCTCCATGTACTGTGTTAATAAAACTCTGCTCCTGCTGTCACTGGGGACCTGCTCTCTCTTTACTGTAATAAATCTCTAGATGCTGACACACCCCGTACTGGGTTAATGAAACTCTCCATCTCGCTCCAACTGGGGCTCGCTCACTATTGTTTTCAAAATGTTTGACAAAAGTGTACACAGAATGAAACTCCACCCCAGACCCTGTAAACTACATTCCATGTACTAGAAGCAAAATTGTAGATCCTCCCAACTAAATCCCAGATCCTGTCACCCTACCGATTGAGCCAAGTGTTACTCTGGACACTGCACATGATCTGCTGCAGAAAATGGATCAACTGATTTAGCAAATGAGATCCCCTGCCATTCAATAATAAATGACCTGTCGCTCAATAAAATGAATAATCTGTGAAGCAAAATAGCTGAGATAATCTTAAAGAATGGCTGACCTGCAACATGCTGTCTGTATGCCTCTCTGTCTGTATGCCGCTCTCGCTCTCTCTTGCGCTCTCTCTCTCTCTCTTGCGCTCTCTTGCGCTCTCTCGCTCTCTCTCGCTCTCTCTCGCTCTCTCTCGCTCTCTCTCGCTCTCTCTCGCTCGCTCTCTCTCGCTCTCTCTCGCTCTCCTCGCTCGCTCTCTCTCGCTCGCTCTCTCTCTCTCTCTCTCTCTCTCTCTCTCTCTCTCATGGACTGTACCTGTCTCCGTCTCTCCCTGACTCTCTCACTATTCCTGTTTCCCCTGCTTCTTTTGCCTCCCATTACCTGCATGCTGGTTTCTCTCACTTCCTCCCTGTCCCATTTCATCTCCTATTCTCTCCCAACCGAGTTCTCATCTCTGTGTCCACCTCATTCTGTTTCCTTACCCCTCCCTCTCTCCATTTCTTTTCGTCCCTCTCGTTCCCATCAATCGCTTTTTCTCTGTGCCTGACCCTGCTCTCTTTTTAATTTCTCGAACATATTTTCTATGCAATCCCCACGTTTTGCCCTGTCCCGAGATCACTCTGTCTGCAGCCCATCCCTTTCTGGAGGAGGGCCTATTTCAGTGGGATGAGAACAGATCTGGCTCAGGTAAATTGGAATCACAGATTGGCAGGCAAAACTGTAATTGAACAGTGGGCAGCCTTTAAAGAGGAGATGATTCAGGTACAGACAAGGTACATTCCAACGAGGGAGAAAGGTAGGGCAACTAAAGCCAGAGCTCCCTGGATGACAAAGGAGATAGAGAATAAGATGAAGTGGAAAAAAGCGGTGTATGACAGGTGTCAGGTCGATAACACAAGTGAGAACCAGGCAGAATATAGAAAGTTCAGAGGGGAAGTGAAAAAGGAAATAAGAGGGGAAAAGAGAGAATATGAGAATAGACTAGCGACCAATATAAAAGGGAATCCAAAAGTCTTCGACAGACATGTTAACAGTAAACAGGTAGTAAGAGGAGGGGTGGAGCCGATTAGGGACCATAAAGGAGATCTACTCCTGGAGGCAGTGGGCATGGCTGAGGTATTAAATGAGCACTTTGCATCTGTCTTTACCAAGGAAGAAGATGCTGCCAGAGTCTCGGTATAGGAAGATATAGTTAAGATACTGATGGGCTAAAAATTGATAAAGAAGAGGTACTAGAAAGGCTAGATGTGCTTAAAATAGATAAGTCACCTGGTCTGGATGGGATACACCCGAGGATGCTGAAGGAAGTAAGGGGGGAAATTGCAGAGGTACTGGCCATAATCTTCCAGACATCCTTCGACATGGGAGTGGTGCCAGAGGATTGGAGATTTGCAAATGTTACACCCTTGTTCAAAAAAGGGTGTAAGGATAAACCCAGCAACAATAGGCCAGTCAGTTTAACCTCGGTGGTGGGGAAACTTCTGGAAACGATAATACTGGACAGAATTAACAGTCACTTGGACGAATGTGGATTGATGAGGGAAAGCCAGCATGGATTTGTTACAGGCAAATCGTGTTTAACTAACCTGATGGAGTTTTTTAATGAGGTAAC